>NW_026068384.1:59413-91283 GCF_014885135.2 Alexandromys fortis | reverse complement strand
TTTTTAATTAAATTTAATTAAATTAATTTTTCTAATTAAATTAAATTTAATTAATTTTTCTAAATTAAATTTTTAACGATTTTCTTTTCCCCCTTCGTCTCCCGCCCTGGCCCCGAACCCGCGGGAACAACAACAAAAAAACCCGGATGGGCGCCAAGAACCCGGATGTTTTTAATTAAAAAATAATAATTTTAATCCCGTGAGACTTTTATTTTAGAAAAATTTAATAAAATCATAAATTAATTAATTTTTCAAATTTTTCCGGTTTTTTTTTCCCCGCGCGACCCCGAAACCCCGCGAGATTTCCCAGAATCCCCCGCGGAATCCTAAAAAAAAAAAAAAACCTCGAATTTTTTTATTTAAAAAGAAAAAAAAATCCGGAAAAATCCGGATTTTTCGGGTTTTTTTTCCCTCGCCCGGAGGCCCCGCCCTCCCGTGACGTCACCGCGCCCCCTCACCGCGCACGCGCGTTGCCCGGGGCGACGCCAGCAGCAGCGCCAGCGCCAGGAGCAGCAGCGGCGCCGCCGCCATCGCCGGATCCGCGGGGGAAACTGAGGCCCGGGCGGCGGGGGACGGGGACTTTCCGGGGTGGGCGGGGCCTCCGGGCGGGCGGGTGCTGGGACTCGGTTCTCCCGGTCGGACCGGTCGGGTGCGGCGGCTCCTCCCAGGATGCCCCGCGGCGGCGTCAGCCGGGGTTCGGACCCGGGTCCCGAGCGAGCTGCGGCAAGGGGATGACCGTTTTGAAAGTTAAATTTTTATTTTTTTTTTCGGCTCGGAGCTGCGGCAGGGGGATGACCGTTTTGAAAGTTAAATTTTTATTTTTTTTTTCGGCTCGGAGCTGCGGCAGGGGGATGACCGTTTTGGAATTTAGAAATTTTTTTCCCAGCTCGGAGGTGCGGCAGGGGGATGACCGTTTTGGAATTTAGAAATTTTTTTTCTCTTAGCCTGGAGCTACCGCAGGGGGATGACTGCCACTGCGCCCGTGATGTCGCCAAGCCCCGCCCACCCCGGGCCCCGCCCCGCGATTGATTGACAGGCCGACACCGAGGGTTGGGGTTCAAGCAGCAGCAGCGTTTATTATGATGGCGCCCGGGTGAGGTCCCGGGTTCGAGAGGCGGCGTCAGCACCGCCGGGGGTCACGCGGGGGTCAAGGCACTTGGCACGGTGGCGGTGACGTCGCAGGCGCCCTGGGGTCCAGCCTGGGCTAACGACGCCAAAAAAAAAAAAAAAACTTAAGAAAAAAAAATCTAAAAATAGAAATTTCCAAATTAATTAAAATTTTAAAAAAATTAATTTTATTTATTTTTTTTTGGGGGGGGGGTGTGAAAACAATCCGAAATCCACCAAGAATTTTTGGGCAAAAAAACCCACAAATTTTTGTTAAAAAAAAATAAATAAAAATAAAACAAAATTTTCAAATTAACTAAAAACTTAAAAAATTAATTTTATTTCTTTTTCTTTTTTTTTTTTGGGGGGGTGAAAACAATCCGAAATCCCGCCAAAAATTTTTTGGGCAAAAAAAAACCAATTTTTTTTTTATAAAAATAAATAAAAATAAAAACAAATCCCCGAGTTTTTCCCCTCCACCCCCAAACCCCCCACTAAAATAAAAGTCGGAAATGAAAAAAAAAAAAATTGGAGATCTATAAAAGAACAAAAAAAAAATCCCCCCTCCCCGCTCCGGGGGCGTTCATTTGCGTATGCAAACGAGCCCTGCGACCGTGTCTGCGATTGGCCGACGGATGGATGGGGGCGGGGCTTTGGCTGAGGGCAGCAGCGGCGAGCGAGGGCCTTGGGTTCGAGCCTGGGCTACGTTTCTTTTCCTCCAGTCCAGCCTGGGCTACAGGGTACCGGCGGCTGCGTAGGAGTTCGGTGATGACGTCGTCATCTTTGGGGCCCCCTAGACGGGGGCGGAGCCTGGGGGCAGGAAGTGATGCGTCAGCGGGGGCGGGGACAGAGGAGGCCCCACCCCCTCGTTCACCCCTCAGCCCCGCCCCTCCCCGGAAGCCCCACCCACAAGGAAGCCCCGCCCTCCCCCTGCCCCGGAAGCCCCGCCCCACGTCCCCGGAAGCCCCGCCCCACGCCCCTCGCTCAGCCACGCCCCTCGTCCCCAGAAACCCCGCCCGTGACCTCGGAAGCCCCGCCCCTGACCCCGGAAGCCCCGCCCCGCACCCACCGCGCTCCTGGAAGCACAGCTTCTTCTTCTGGTAGGCGACGAAGCTGGAGACGGCGCCTGCGACCGCGGCCACCGCGGCCCCGATGAGGCCGGGGACCAGGCCCTGGGGGGCGGGGTCTGCGGGGAGGGGGGGTGGGGGGCGGGTGCTGTGCTCGGTACTCCCCGGGTGCTGCGCTGAGTCCTCCCCTCCCTGGGTACTGCGCTGAGTCCTCCTTTTCATGGGTGCTGCGCTGAGTCCTCCCCTCCCTGGGTACTGCGCTGAGTCCTCTCGGTTGCTGTGCTAAGTCTTTCCCTTCCCCCGGGTGCTACGCTGAGTTTTCTCCCCTCCCATGGGTGCTGCACTGAGTTCTCTCATCCCCAGGGTGCTATGCTAAGTCTTCCTCCCCCCCGGGTGCTGCGCTGAGTCCTCACGGTCCGCCTCAGGCTCCTCTCCCCGGGTTCCTTTGCCTCCACCTGGAGGGGGGGAAACAATGGCATCAGGGGGCGGGGCCAGCGCGACGACGATGTCATCACCAGCCAGGGGGCGTGGCTGTGACACCACGGGGGCGGAGCTATGACGATATGGGGGAAGGTGACATCACTATGGGTGGAGCTATGAAATCACGGGGACGATGACATCGCCGTGGGCGGGACCGTGGCATCGTGGGGGCAGAGCTATGACATCACCGGAGCAGGGCTATGACATCACAGATTGACGACATCACGGGCGGTACTATGACATCACAGGTGCGGAGCTATGACATCACAGGGGGCGGGACCTCACCTCTGTCCCCAGCAACGTCTTCCAGGTCCGTGTTGGAGAAGTCGCCTGGGAGGGGCCGGATTTGCATAAAATTAGCATGGAATAGCATGACAGGGGCTCATTAGCATGGATTAGCATATGGAGCAAAGGCTTGTCCCGATCTGCATAAATTAGCATGACAGGTGCTCATTAGCATGCATCTGCATAAAATGCAAGTGAAGTCAACACCTATTTGCGTACGCAAATTATGTCTTTCTGGGTTCATTTGCATGCATTAGCATAAGGCCAAACAATGCCTGATTCGGCTGATTTGCATACGCCAGGCCTAATTAGCATGCGCCTGCTAGACATTCCCTTGCCCTCATTAGCATACATCTACATAAACCGCCACGCCCCTGTGAGCACGTGCTGCGTCCTCATTAGCATGCATTTACATACCCGGTCATTAGCGGGGTTCGTGCTCGTTAGCATGATCATTAGCATACATTTGCGTACACCCTGCAAAGCCCGAGTTTTGGGGTCGTTAGCATAAATTAGCATCTCAGTGACAATGCGCAGAAAGCTCATTAGCATGCAAGGACCTAATTAGCATACGCCACCGTTGGCCCCGCCCACCACGCCTAACGGGAAGTGCCTCATTATCATAAATTAGCATCTCAGGCAACACAGAAAAGGGAGCTCATTAGCATGCAGAGAAGCCAATTAGCATACTCCAGCACTGGCCCCAACCACCAATTAGCATACGACCTCATTATCCCCGCCCACCACAAACTCGATCATTAGCATAAATTAGCATCCCGTGGACCGGACGCACAAAGGACTTTTGGCACACGTCCCGCCCCCTCGTTAGCATAGATCTGCAGGCCCCACCCTTCATCAACATAAATATGCACGCCCCACCCCTCATTAACATAAATCTGCATGGCCCCGCCCCCTACCTCCTGATGGCTGGGACTCCCTATCCGGCTTGGGCCTCGGCCTGGGCGGTGGGGGGGCGGGGTCTGCGGGGGGGCGGGCGGAGATTTCCCATGATGCCCCGGGGCCGCGGGGTTTCCTTCCCCCGCCCCTGCAGCCACAGATCCCGGGTCACTCAGCACCCAGGAGAACTCAGCACTCAGCACCTAGGACTCAGCACTCAGATCAGCCAGCACCCAGCACCTAGGACCCAGCACTCAGCACCTAGGACTCAGCACCTAGGACCCAGCACTCAGCACCCAGGACTCAGCACCTAGCACCCAGGACCCAGTACCCAGGACTCAGCACCCAGCACCTAGATCACCAAGCACCCAGATAACCCAGCACCTGGATCACCCAGCACTGAGCACCTAGGAACCAGCACTCAGCACCCAGGACTCAGCACTCAGGACTCAGCACCTAGGACCCAGCACTCAGCACCCAGGACTCAGCACCCAGCACCTAGATCACCAAGCACTCAGCACCCAGATAACCCAGCACCTGGATCACCCAGCACTCAGCACCTAGGACCCAGCACCCAGATCACCCAGGACCGAGTACGCAGGACTCAGCACCCAGCACCCCCGGCGGCCTCACCATCTCCGCCTCCCAGGGCATCGCTCAGGTCCAGGTCTCCGCCTGCGGGGGAGGGGGGAGGGTCTAGCCTAAGCTAACGGGAAGGGAGGGAGGGAGGGGGCGGGGCCAGCTCCCGCCTCCACTGCTGCCCCTGCCTCAGTTTCCCCCCCCCACGACCTCACCCGACTGTGGAGGCTTCTTGGGCGGCGCCGTCGGCTTCTTCGGTTCTGGGGGGGGGGGGAATTTTATTAAAAATTAGGATTTATTCGAAAAAAATAGATGAATAATAAAAAATTCATTTTTGCCTCCCCCTAAAAAATTCATTTCTTCTTTTTTTCCCCCTAAAAATTGAAATTTGCCGAATTTCTTCATTTTTTTTTTCATTTTTTTTTTTAAGAGTGGACGTCTGCGATTTTTAGGATGAAAATTTCATTTTTGCCCCCCGCACCCCGGTAAATATTTCATTTCTTCATTTTCCTTTTTTTCCCTAAAATGTAAATTTGCCAATTATTTTAAATTAATATCATTTATTTAATATTTATTTATTATATAATATTAATATTTATTTATTTTTAAGGTCGGAATTCCCCGACTTATTTGGCGGGAAGCAGCGGTCCGCCCAGCCCCCCACTCACCGTCGAGCGCGTCCGAGAGGTCGAAATCTGAGGAAAAAACAAAAAACAAAAAATTAAAAAATTAATAAAAATTTAAAAGTTTCACAACCCGTGACTCATTTTTTCCCGCCGCCGACGCCCAGAGCCGCACCCGGGCCTGAGTCACCGGCGTCACGTGACCCCGCCCCGCCCCCACGCGCGAGCTGGGGGATCCCCGGCCGACGCCCCAGGTTTGTTGATTGACTTCGCGATAACGGATCGGGTAATCGGGGTCCCGAGTGGGAGGGGACGGGAGGGGCGCGGCGGCGGGGGAGGGGGGACCCCAGGTCCGAATCACGTGGGGCGAGGGTGGGCGTGGCGCGCGGGACGCTGGGAGCCGCGCCCGAAAAGTTTTAAAAATAAAAAAAAAAAGAAATTCCAAAAAAAATTAAACAAAACAAAACAAAACAAAAAAAAAAAAACAAAAAAAAATCTCGGAGGGAACGAAACTTCCCAGCGTGCCCCGCGCGCGCGCCGCGGCGGTGGGAGCTGCGGCCGGGGATTGACGGCGAGTGCGGAGGAGGAGGAGGAGGAGGAGGAGGAGGCAGCGCGGACTCCTCTGCGCCCGCAGCGGCCCCACGCGAAAAACCCGCACCCGCCGCGACCCCCCCCGACCCCGCCGTGACCCCCGACCCCGCCGTGACCCCCGACCCCGCCGTGACTCCCGACCCCCGACCCCGCTCACCCTGGGCCCGGCCGAGGCCTCCGAGCAGCGCGAACGCGAAGAGAAACAGGAGCGCGGGAGCCATGGCCACGGCCGTGATTGAGGGCGGGAGGGCGGGACTACATTTCCCATGGGGCTCGGCGGCCGGGACAGGAAATGATGAGGGTCTGCACCGGAAGTGCCTTATCCTCGGGCTCTGAGGCTCCGTTCCGTGTCTAGGAAACTACATGTCCCATGGGGCTTGGCGGCCGGGAAGGAACTATGGGGAGCCGACACCGGAAGTGCCTTTATTTTGGGGTCTGAGGTGCCGTTTCGGATCCCCGAGACTACATTTCCCGTGAGGCCTTGTGGCTGGCACAGGAAGCATTGGGAACTGCACCAGAAGTGCCCTCTCCCTTGGCTCTGAGGCTCCGTTTAGCGTCCCGGAAACTACATTTCCCATGGGGCTGGGCGGCCGGAACAGGAAGTGTGGGGAGCCGGCACCGGAAGTGCCCTTTCCGCCATCTTTGTAGTTCCCCCGGGTACCTCAGAGCCCGATTTTCGCCCCCGGTGCGGCGACCGACCGGAAAGGGCGCGGGGGCTGTTGGCGGATGACTGACACCCGCGGCCGGAAGTCCCGCCCTCCCCGCGCCGCCGACGTCACCGCGCGGCCGCCGGGGGTCGCGCCGCGGTGACGTCACGATGCAGTCGCTGGTGTCGCCGGTGACCAAGGCGCTGCTGGTCGCGCTCTTCATCTTCGCCATCCTCCTCATCCTCTACGTCATCCTCTGGTACATCTGCCGCGACGTGGACTGCGACCACGGCCTCTGACGTCGGCGCCGCCCCGTGACGTCACGACCCGCCCCGCCCCCCGCCCCTCGCCGCCCGCGGGTGAGGACGGAGAGGAGAAAAAAAAAAAATCCGCGTTTGTTGATTGACTTCACGATGGTAAAAGACGTGACCGGCGGGGAAACGTGACGCCTTCGCGGCCACCTGACCTGACCCTCCACCGTGAACCCCTGACCTCCCCTGTGACCCCCTGACCTCCCCGTGACCCCTGCCTGACCCCCCTGTACCCGCCCCTGCACGTCCATCATTGGTTCCTATCTCCTGTTTGTTGATTGACTTCACGATGGTAAAAATGTTAGAAACCGGAAACAGGGCGTCGGGAGGCGTGCCTGTGACGTCAGAGCGACCCCTGACCCCCTCGTGACCCTTCGACCTCCCCATGACCTCTCCCTGACCTCCCTGGAAGCCCCTCCTTGCCCCCGTTGATTCTTGATTTTTATGTTGACTGACTATGCGATCGTTAAAAAAAAAATTAAAATCAAGAAACATGGTGGCAGGGTCAGCGCGTCCCTTGAACTCCTTGCGTGACCCCATGACCCCTCCCTGACCTCCCCGTGACCCAGGCCGATCCCTGACTTCCTCTGCTGCATTGACCTACTTCACGATGGTAAAAGGGAGACATCGGTGAAAAGATGGCTGCGGCTGTGACGCCAGAGCGACCCCTGACCCCCCATCATGACCCTGCGACCTTCGCATGACCTCCCGTGACCCCTGGCCCCGACCCCATCCCGTTCCTGACTCTGCGTTTGTTGACTGACTCTGCGATGGTGAAACAGGAAAACTGAGGAAAGATGGCGGAGGCGGATTCCCGTGACGTCACAGCGAACCCTGACGGAAAAATTTGAAATCCATTGGGAGCGGGCGGGGGCAGGACTCGAACCCAGGGCTGCGGGGCGGGGCTGGGAAATTTAAATATTCAAAGGAACCGGGAGAATTGGGACTCGACTCAATATTTTTTTAAAAAATTTCTGAAATTTTTTTTTGCCAGATTTTTTTTAACCTCATTAATAAGCGAGTCGGGCTAATTTGCATCTGCGCACGAATTTACATAAGTTTGCATACGTTTAGCGGAATCTGCATTTCCGGTTTTTTCCTTGAGTTGAAGAAAAAATTTTTAAATTTGTAAATTTTTCTAAATTTTCAATTCTCCCCTCATCCCCCCCCCCGTTGTTAATTTGCATATCCCCGCCCTTACTGACCCGGCCCCGTCCCCTCTCCCCACAGGCCCCGCCATGGACGCCCTCGGCCCCGGGGTTTCCGACGCCTCGGCGCAAGGGGGCCCCGAAGGATGACATCACCTCCCGATGACATCACCGCCTGATGACATCACCGCCCGATGACATCACCGCCCGATGACATCACCGCGGGGACGCCAACCTCGCTGCCTCCAGCCATTCCGCGCCACGTGCCTCCTACTCCCCCCTCCCCCCGCGTGATGACGTCGCCAGAGGTGGGGCTCCCGCGCGGAGGCCCCGCCCCCTCCGCTCGCCCCCGCCTGACGCCATCCGTCACGTGACTCCATTTTCTACCATGTAGAGAGATTTCCCCTCCCCCGCGGCCCCCGTCCCCCGATGACGTCACAGGAATTGACGTCGCCCGCCCGCGGAGGGGGCGGGGCCCGGGGACATCGCCCGCCTGCCCGCCAATAAAGGAAAAAGGTATTTTTGAGCCCAGTGTGCGTGGCTGTCAATCATCTGAGCCGGGATCCCCACCCGTCAGGTATCACGTGACTGGCAGGCGGTGGGTGGGCGGTGTCATCCTGTGCACTTCCTGCCTCTGTGGGGGCGGGAGGGCACCCACTTCCTGTCTTTGGACACTTTCTGTCTGAGGGGCGGGGTCATCGCCATGACGACCTCGCTCCATGGGACTACGTTTCCCAGAAAGCTGTGCGGTGGTGACAGGAAGTGTCTTCCTAGGCCCTGGCTCGATGGGACTACGTTTCCCAGGGTCCCATGCGGCAGTGGCAGGAAGCGGGACTGGTGGGACTACATTTCCCAGAATGCAATGCTGTGGTGACAGGAAGTGGGTTTTCATGGCCTGGCTGTGTGGGACTGCGTTTCCCAGCATCCTGTGTGTCAGTGGCAGGAAGTGGCTCTGTGAGACAGGAAGTGGGCACCCAAGACTCCATTTCCCAGCATTCTCTGAGGCCGTGGACAGGAAGTGGGGAACAAGGGTGGACAGGAAGTGGGTCCTCACACACACAGAGGAAGTCGCTTTATTGGCCCCGCCCGCCCTGACCCAGCCCCGACGACCTCACTTCCTGGCCAGCATGACCTCGAGGTCGCCCCCGGTAGGCCGGCGCTGGAAGCGGGCGAAGCCGGCGGCGGCGGCCATGGCGCGGAACTCGGCCTCCGTGCGCTCGCGGCCGCGCGTCTGCAGCAGCATCGTCAGCGACATCAGCAGTGCGCGCGCCGGGCCGCGGCCCCCGGGGGTCAGCACGGCCTCGACCAGGAGCAGGGCGGAGCCTGGGTGGAGGCGGGGCGGGGTGACCCCGTGACCTCTGGGTGACCTGTGGTTGACCCTGTGCCCCCGTGACCTTGGGTGACCTCTGTGTCTCTGTGACCTCTGGGTGACCCCTGTGTAACCGTGACCTCTGGGTGACCTCTGGGTGACCCCTGTGATCTCTTGGCGAACTCTGTGAACCAGGGGTGACCTCAGTGACCCCATGAATTCCGTGACCCTTGTCTGAACTCTTACTCCTGTGTGACCCCTGTGACCTCTGTGCCCCCCACGACCCCCGGGTCACCCCGCGACCCCCACCCGACCCCACCGCTGACCCCGTCCGCCCGCGCGCCCGATCCTCGCCAGCAGCCGCGCGGCGTCCGCGTCCGTCCAGTCGTGCAGGACCCGGGCCAGGACGTAGAGGTCGGCGCGCGGGAGCGGGGACCGGAAGAAGTCGCCTGGGGGTCGTCAGCGGGGTCATCGGGGTCAGGGGGCGGGGTCATCGCTGGTCAGTGGGGTTGGGGGCGGGACTTACGGGTCAAGGGGGCGGGAGTTCCCATTCCCGGTGTGTGATTGATAGGCAGCGGGGACCGGGGGTCCCGCACACCGGACAGGAACAGGAAGTGCTGACATTGGGTTGACCTGTGTGTACCCTATGACCCCTGGGTCACCCTGTAACCTCTGTGACCCGATTTTCCCTGCCCCAGGCAACACCCACCGGACACAGGAAGGGCCCCCCCCCCCCCGTCAGGAACAGGAAGTGCCTGGTCGGGAACAGGAAGTCCCCGCCCCCTCGCCCACCTCCCAGGAAGCGGACTGCCGGGTCCCCTCGTGGGCGCCGGAAGTGGGCGCGGGCGGCGGCGGCGACGTCCGGGACGTCGAACACGGACACCGAGCTGGCGGGGTAGAGGCGGGCGCAGGCCGCGGCCAGGGCCCCGGAGCCGCCTGTGGAACAGGGGACTCAGCGCAGCACCCAGGAAAAGAGAGGACTCAGCGCAGCACCCGGGGGAGAGAGGAGGACTCAGCGCAGCACCCGGGGCTGGGCCTCACCGCCGACGTCGCAGATGACCCTGAACTCCGAGAGGTCGAAGGCCGTGAGCACGCGGGCGCCATAGACGCTCCAGGTGTCCTGCAGTGCGCGCATGAAGAGCAGGCGCTCGGCGTGGGACCTGGGGGCGGGGCCAGGGTGAGGGGGGTGGATTAGAAGTGGGCTTCTGGGTCCTGGCTCTATGGGACTACATTTCCCAGGGTCCCTTGCATCAGGGAAAGGAAGTGGCTGTGTAGGACAGGAAGTGGCTATGGGAGACTACACTTCCCAGGGTGCCATGCATCAGTGACAGGAAGTGGCTGTGTGGGACAGGAAGTGGTTCTATGGGACTACATTTCCCATGGTGCCGTGCGTCAGCGGCAGGAAGTGGCTGTGTAGTACAGGAAGTGGTTGTGGGAGACTACATTTCCCAGAATGCCATGCGTCAGCGGCAGGAAGTGGCTGACTAAGACTCCGTTTCCCAGCATCCCAGGCGCCCGGGACAGGAAGTAGAGACAGAGAGGACTATGGGGCCCTGGCGGGTGAGGGGTGGGCGGGGCCTCGTGGGAGGAGGGCGGGGACACATGGGTGATTGACAGGAGGGAGGGCGGGGACACAGGGGTGATTGACAGGCCCAAAGACGACGTCACCTGTAAATGGCCTCGAACGGCTCCCGCGTGGCCACGCCAACGGCTCGCGCGTACTGGCTCCGCCCCTCCCTGTGGGCGGGGTCGAGGGGGTGGGCGGGGCCGGGGGAGGCCCAGAGGATGATGGGAGGAGGACTCGGTACTCCGTTCGCAGGCAGGCCCGTAGGCCCCGCCCCTACCCCAGGCCCCGCCCCTACTGCGGGCCCCGCCCCCTACCGCAGGCCCCGCCCCTACCGCACGGCCCCGCCCAGCTCGCCCCAGCACCGCGCCGTCGTCCCCGCCAGGTAGCGCAGCATCGAGCGCTGAGACAGGGGGCTGCCCGCCAGCAGGAAGAGGCGCGAGAGACGCGTGAGGGAGAAGGCGGGGCCTGCGGGGAAGGGGGCGGGGCCTCTGGTGAGGGCAACGTCATAGGGGGCGTGGCCTCTGGTGAGGGCGACGTCACAGGGGAGAGGATGATGTCATATGCACGGGGCCGAGAAAGGGCGGGGCCAGGGAGGACGATGACGTCGCCCTCTCCCAGGCCCCACCCCCTATGATGTCACCTCCCCAATGCCCCGCCCCTGTGACGTCACCACTTCTCAGGCCCAGCCCCTATGATGTCATCGCCCTCCCCGATGCCCGCCCCATGACATCACCGCCACAGGCCCCGCCCCCTTATGATGTCATCACCTCCTCCCCCACCGTCCTCCTCCGCGCTCACGAGCCCCAGCCCCGCGCAGGTGTCCAGCAGCAGCCGCGTCCCGCGAGGACTCGAACCCAGGGCCCGGGCGACCGCAGCGGCATCCAGGGGACCCGGGGCCAGGGCCTCGAACAGGCCGAGGTCAGAGGCCGTGAAGAGGACCTGGTGGGGCAGGGGGGGAGACTGAGCGCAGCACCCAGGGGTGACTCAGTACAGCACCCAGGGGGACTGAGCACAACACCTGGGGGACTCGGTACAGGACAAGGGGACTCAGCACCTAGCACCCTACCCTCAGGGGATTCGGCTCAGCACCCGAGGGGGACCGAGTGCAGCACTTGGAGTATTAAGCACCCAGCACCCAGGCAAACTCAGTACAGCACCCAGGGGGACTCAGCACCCAGCACCTTAGTCTCAAGGGACTCAGAGCAGCACCCGGGAGGACTGAGCACAGTACCCAGGCAAACTCAGTACAGCACCCGGGGGGGAACTCAGTACCCAGCACCTGACTCTTATGAGGGGAACTCAGTGCAGCACCCAGAGGAGGACCAAGCATAGCACCCAGGGGGATTCAGTACAGGACACAGGAGCCAGGGACTAAGCCTAGCACCCAGGGAACTGCGTGCACAGCACCTGGGGGGAGAAAGACTCAGCGCTCCGGGTCAACTCAGCCCAGCACCCCGGGGAGGACTGAGCGCAGCACCCACCTGCGAGACCATGAAGCCGTGCGCGTAGTCCATGAGGAGCTGGAAATCCCCGTCCTCCGGGTTCCCCTGCGTGGCCTCCGCCATCTTCCACCCCCGGGTGCTGGGAACTGGGTCAATCCGGGATGAGCCGGCCGGAGCCGGTTACGGCCGGGCGTGGGCGGGGGAGTTGGCGGGGGAGGGACTGAGCGCAGCACCCGGGGCGCCTGGCACACAGCAGACACGGCAACTCGGTGACCCAGCACCTGGATGACCTAGCACCCAGCACCCTCTTTACCTGGTACCCAGATCACTCAGACCTAGCACCAGGACGACCCAGCACCTACAGCACACTGCACCTGGATCACCCTGCACCAAGCACCCAGATGACTCAGCACCCAGCACCCAGCCAACCTAGCACCAGGACGACCCAGCACCCGGACCCCGGGCAGAGACCACACAGCGGACGCCGGGCAAAAGATTTTATTAAACACAGAAAGCACACGCGGTCGGTCACGCGACGACACCCGGGGTTTCCCCGCCCACACCGGAGTCCGCGTGGCGGATTCGCACTCGTGCCAGGGGAGGAAAAAAAAAAGCGGAACCGCGATCGGGGGAGGGGGGAGAAAAAAAAATCCGATCTGCGGGCGCCAGCGGCGTCTTCCCAGCATGCACCGCGGCCGTCTGTCCGTCCGCGCGCTCACCGGTTCCACGCGCTGCGTCTCCGCGGCGGAGGCGACCGGGACCGCGAGTGGCGCCCGTGGCGGCTGCGCTTCCGCTCCCGGCTGCTGCCGCGCTCCTTGTCCTTCTCGCGGCGCCGCCGCCGCCGGCGTGACTCGCACTCGCGCCCCGGGACCCGCGCGCCGTTGTCGTCCTCCGAGTCCTCCTCCGCGTCCTCGCCGGCGCCGCCGCCATCCACGCGCGCGCGCTTTCGGTGCTGCCGTGGCCGCTCCCCGCCGCCGCCATGGCTATGCGAGCGCCCCTCCCGCCGATCGCGGTCGTCGTCCTCGCCGTCCCGCGGGGGCCCCGGCTCACGGTTGCACTTGTTGTGGTCGTCGCGGTCGCGTGGCGGCGGCGGTGGCGGTGGGGGCGGCGGAGGCTCCTTGGTCGCCGGCGCGTTCTCGCGGATGCAGGCCAGCACCTGCGGCACGGGCGCCGTCGCCGCTGCGGGGTCCTTGGGGTCTTGGTGCGAGTCACGCTGCGTCTGCTGCATCGGCGGCTGCGCCCGCACGTGGTGGGTCACGCGGTGCAGGATGTCGAGCACGGGCCGCAGCAGGTCGTCGGTGGCGGTGGTGTCGCCCGGGGTTGTCGCGGGGTCGGTGGCAGGGTCCGGGTTCGAGGCGGCAGCGGCCGGACGTCGGCTGAGCAGCAGGGAGAGCAGGCGCTGGCGCAGCTCCCGCTCGCGCCGCTGCAGCCCCAGCGCCCGCGCCTTCTCCTCCTCCACGCGGCGCAGCTCGGCCTCCTGCAGGCGGCGCCGCTCCTCCTGCCGCTGCCGGCGACGCCGCTCCTCGCTACGCTCGCGCTGCTGCAGCTTCGCGGCCTGTGGGGGGGACACACGCGCATGAGTGTGAGGTGAGTGCACACGTGTGTCGCGTGTGACACGGGCGTGAGCGCACACGCGAACAGAAGACGTGAGGCAGCACGCGGTCACGTGTGACGTGCTACATTGGACACACGCGTGCACGAGACACACGTACACGCGATACATGAACTACGACTCGCGCGCACGCACACGGGACAGCCGCACATGGAACACGCGCAGAGGATCGGGTGTCACACGCACGGACACACGTGTTCACACATGCACACACATTACATACATGTCATGCACACTCAGTTACACGCATATCACACATGTGCACAATCTGACACACGTTACATACGTGTCACACGCACGCGCATAATCACGTAGAAGCCCATACGTGTGCACTCACATGTACATAGAAACATTACCCACGTGCACATGCCTTACACGTGTGCTGCACTCACGCGCAGACTTACACACATAGACACTCCCACGTATGCGCACAGACCCTCACGCATGTGCACACGTGCACACACACTCACGCATACCACACGCATGCATGTCATGCATACACTAACACATATCACACACAGATGTGTCAAACATACGCACACACTACTCACACGCATATGACACACGCACACGTGTCACGCACACACGCATCTCGCACGCGCGCCCCCCCACGCACCTCCACGCGGCCCAGCAGCTCGGCCACCAGCCGGATCGACTGCAGGTTGCGCTGGGCGAGCAGCAGCTTCCGCTCCTCCGTGCGGATTTTCTCCTGCAGCCGCCGCTGCTCCTCGGCCTGCAGCTTCTCTGCCCGCCGTCGGCTGCGCCGCTGCTCCCGGTCCCGCGCCCGCTGCTCGCGCCTGCGCAGCTTCTCCTCCCGGCGGCGCTCGCGCTGCTGCTGCTCCAGCTGCTTCTGCTTCCTGCGGGGTCGCGGGGGGGTCGGGGTCAGGATGATGTCATAGGGGCCGGGGCCTCGGGGCGGGGAGTCTGGGTCCTGTGGACTACATTTCCCAGAATCCTCTGCGTGGGCCCACCAGGAAGGCTTGGGATCTGCATGCGACCTGCATAACCATACCTGACCTGCACCAATTTGCATATTCATGGACTGGTTTGCATATTCACAAGTGGCCAGGGCCTTGTTTGCATGCTGAGACATATCCATGTTGTGATTTGCATATTCATGAGCGGCCAGGATCTCATTTGCATGGCAGAGTTGCAAGTTCAAGTGGCAAGGATCGTTTGCATACCACAAGATGCATATTCATGAGCACCATTTGCATACGCACAGCTGGCACAGCCTAATTTGCATGCTCATGCAGTGAGGGTGATTTGCATGCTGCGATCTGCATATTCACGATTTGCCAGGGCCTCGTCTGAATGGTGGGATTTGCATAATCACGTAGCATGGCTCATTTGCATACTACAAGTTGCACACGCCCGAGTGGCCAAAGCCTCATTTGCATATGCACGCAATGGGAGAATCTAATGATATAATTTGCATATTCACAAGTTGCTAGGGCCTCATTTGCATGGCGAGAGTGGCAAGGACCGCTTGCACACAGCAAGCCGCATATTCACGAGTCTCATTTGCATATTCATATCACAGGCGATTTGCATATTCATGCAGCACGGAGCAGAGCCTCCTTTGCATATTCATGTCACGGGGGTAATTTGCATGCTGCGATTTGCATATTCGTGAGCGGCTGGGACCTAATTTGCATGCCGGGATATGCATATGCATGAGCCCCCTGGGATCACCACCAGGAGCCAAGGCAAAGTCCTCTTTTCCCCGTCCCCCGTGACCCCGCCAAGCCCCGCCCCCTCACCGCTCCTCCGCCCGCCGCCGCTCCTCCGCCTCACGCTCCCGCCGCTTCTGCTCCTCGCGCTGCAGCTCCAGCTCCTGCAGCTTCTGCCGCTCCAGCTGCCGCCGCCGGATCGAGGCCTCGCTCAGGTGCTTGGTGGCGTCGAATGAGACCTGAGGGGGGGGCGGGGCCGCGGGGTGACGTCATCGCCCCGACCCTGCCCACCGTCCCGTCACCGCGGCGCCGCCGCCGTTTCCCACCAAAAATCACGTCGGCTGCAGCGAGAGACATGTTCTCGAACGCGAGCCCCACGACATCACCCCATGATGACATCACCCCCATGGCCCCGGGGGCAAGGTGATGTCATTGCCCTGACTCGGCCCACCATTACATCACCGTGGCGCCCTCGCCGTTTTCCCGCCAAAAATCACGTCCTCGACAGACATGCCCTCGAACCCAAGCCCCACGATGACGTCATCTCGAACCCGAGCCCAATGCCCCGCGCCCTCCCCGACATCACCTCGAACCCGAGCCCCCCGCGGCCCCGCCCCCCGCCGCCGCGTCCCCGTACCTTGATGCCGCAGGCCACGGCCTTGCCGTCCTCGCCCTTGAACATGAGTTTCACGCCCCGCAGTGCCGCCATGGCGCGCACGAAGCCCGCGTACTCGCGGTACTGCACGTAGGCCTCGAAGTGCAGCCCTCCCACGCCGCCCACGCCTCCCACGCCGCCGCCTCCAACGCCGCTGCCGCCGCCCCAGCCGAACGTGTGGAAGCCGCCGCGGCCCGACGCGTCCTCGCGGTACGGGTCCAGCATGGGGATGTCCACCTGGCGGATCTCGCCGAAGGCCGCGAACGCCTGGCGCAGCAGCGCCTCGCTGGGCCGGTCCGGGGACGGGGTCGCGGCGGAAGTACTGGCAGAAATGCTGGCGGAAGTGGCTTCACCGCGGGAGGAAGTACTGGCGGAAGTACTGGCGGAACTGGTGGAAGTGCTGGCGGAAGCAGCTTCGCCACCGCCGCCGCCGACCCCGCCGCGGGGCGCGAACCAGCGGCAGGGCAGCCCCTCGAGGTGGATGGTGTCGGGCCTCTCTCCGGGCCGGGCCTCGTCCATGTCGCGGGCGTCGCGGAAGAAGGCGTCCCAGTCGTGGCGGGACGGGGCGTCGGGGCGGAACTCGGCGGCGCGCACGCGGAGCGGGTCGGCGAAGCCGCCGAGCTTGATGGTCCGGCCGTCGAGCCGCGCCAGGATGGGCCGCACCAGCGCCCGCTGCTCCACCTCGCCCTCGAAGCGGATGAAGTCCAGCGTGCTCTTGGCGATGCGCAGCGAGGAGAAGGCCGCGTGCTTGGCCCCGCCCCCGGCCCCGCCCCCTGCTCCCGCCGCAGCCTCGGGCTCCGCCCCCGGCCCCGCCCCCGCGGCCATGGCCTTCAGCCGCTCCATCACCTCCCAGTTCGAGATCGACTTCCCTGGAGGCCGCAGCGGCGGCAGCGCCACGCTGATCGCCAGCTTCGTGATCGGCTTCAGGTAGAGGCCGAGCGCCGGGCACAGTGGCGCCGCCTCCGACGGGTCGTGCACGATGGTGGCGGCCATGGCGGCTGCGGGTGGGGGGGGAAGGGGCGGGGCTGGCAGTGAGGGGGCGGGGCTGGCGGCGAGGGAAACGCCCACCTTCCAGCTGCCGTCCGGCCAGTCCTGAGCTGTGGCTCCACCCACCATGTTACCCGGACCAATCCCCGTCCTGTGGCTCCGCCCCTTCGGGTATCAGCCCCGCCCACCTCCTGTCCATTCAATCCCTGTCCTGATTTGTGGCATTGCCCACCACGTCCCCAGGAGCAATCCCTGTGCACGCCTTGAGCTGTAGCTCCGCCCCTTCGGGTGCCAGCCCCGCCCACCTCCGGTAAAGCCCCGCCCTCAATGCTGCCCTTCACACAAGCCACACCCACTACCATCCTGGCTCCGCCCCCTCCACCGTCCTGGCCAATCCCCACACAAGCCACGCCCACTACCATCCTGGCCATTCCCCAACCCTTCTATCCTCTGGCCCCGCCCTCACCTTTGTCTGCCCGGCCGCTTGGCCCCGCCCATACGAAGGCCACACCCCCATTCTGCCCTCTGGCTCCGCCCTGCTAGCCAATCCCCACCCCCGTACAAGAGCCCCGCCCTCCCCACCAACCTGGCCAATCCTCTTCCCCGTCCTAGCCAGTAGCCCCGCCCCACCCGTGTAAGCCCCGCCCCTCCGGGGAGTCTCGCTCTCGCCCCGCCCCTCACCAACTTCCCCCTCCGCCCCTCACCCAGGCCCCACTCTCTTCCCCTCCCCTCCGTCCCCGTCCTCCGCCCGAATCCGCCCCGAACCGGTTCGATCCGGGCCCCGCGGCGATTGGCCGACTTCCGGATCCGCACTCACCGTCCGGGCTCCGCTTCCGCCTCCGACCCCGTCCGCGGCCTCCGCTGTGGCCGCCGCTCCGTCCGCTCGCGACGCTGCCCGCCGGCTGCCCGGACACCACTGACGCACTTCCGCCTCCGGGCGGGCGCGCGAGAAAGGTTCCCCACGGTCAGCGCCGCGGTTACGGGCGCGCGAGAAAAGTAACGGAGGATGATGGACGCACTTCCGCCTCCGGACGCGTATAAAAACTCCCGCCCGTTCAAGGCCGCCGTTCCGGGCGCGCGACAAAAGTTCCGCGTGTTGAGCCTTGCGGTTCCGGAAGTGTGAAGAAAGTACTTCCGGCCTAGGACCTCGGTTCTGCTTCCGGGTGCGCGAAAAAAGTTCCGCCGGGTCAGCGACGCGGGTTAGAGAGCGTAAGAAAAGTAACAGAGGATGAGGGACCCTGTTCCGCCTCCGGGCGCGCGAAAAAGTTCGGCATTACCCGGAAGGAGATTCCGTGCGCGCGAAAAAAATACCGCCGGCCTAGGACCTGATCCCGCTTCCGGGTGCACGAAAAAAATTCCTCCTGCAGCAGGACTCGCCGGAAACGTTCCGCGGGCTGACGGACGCGCTTTTGCACTTCCGAAAAAAAAAAATACCCACCGTCCGAGGAACGCGCGAAGAAGATCTGCGGAACAAAGGACTCGGGAAAAGAGGGCCGGCGGACGACGAACTTAGTTGCGCTTCCGTACCCGAAAAAAAAAAAAAAAAGGACCGCAAGACGCAGGAAACGCTTTCGTGAGCGCGGAAAAAAAAGTTCCGCCAGCCGGACATCCGGTTCCGGCCGGACCCGCTGAAATAAACGTCCGCCTCGGGAACGCCGAGCCGCTCGGGTCCGCTTCCGCCGGATGTTCCTTGGCCGGTGAGGGCCTGGCCCTTTGGTTCCGGGGTGAATCGGGCCCCGCCGCGAGAACGGCGCTTAGCGGTGTTTACCGAGGACCGCGGGACGCGCGCCCTATGACCCGGAAGCTTTCCGGCAGACCGAAATTAAAGTTACGGGTCCGCCGGGTCTTCTCCGAACTCCCCGCCGGTACGGCGGCTTCCAAGAGAGTGTCGGGAACTGCGCGCTCTCCTCCGTATGGAACTTCCCCTGTGGGCGCCGCCATGTTTGCACCGTAATCCCCGGCTGTACGGCAGCAGCAACGGGATCGGGAAACGCGCGCTTCGATCTGTACGGAAGCTCCGTCTCCAAACCGGATTTCCCCTATGGGGGCCGCCATGCTTGCGGCGTATTCCCCGTCTATACGGCGGCCGCCAAGGGATGGGGAACCTCGCGCTCTGCTCTGTACTGAAGTTCCGTCTCCGAACCGGATTTCCGCTGTGCGGGCCGCCATGTTTTCACGGTAATCCCCGGCTGTACGGAAACATTCCAAGGGTGGGCTCGGGAACCGCGCGCGCCGATCCGTACGGAAGCTCCGTCTCCGAACCGGATTTCCGCTGTGCGGGACGCCATGTTTTCACAAGGCATTCCCCGGCTGTACGGCAGAAATCCTAAGGAAGTTTCTCCCGATGGGGGCCGCCATGTTTTCCTCCGCACCTGCCCTATCGCGTTCGTCCGTACGAACGAACGGCAGCGGGGAGGGACCCGGATGCGCGCACCGGAAGTGACGTCCAGACGCGGGCCATGGCGCTCACCCCGGTGCTGCGGCGGCTCCGCGGGCGGCGGGTGGTGCTGGCGAGCGCGTCCCCGAGGAGGCGGGACATCCTGGGCTACACGGTGACCGCTTCCGGGGCGGGTTCAGGGCTTGCGCGGGCACGAGCGGGGCTTGGCCGTGACCCTGACCTCTCACCCCTGACCCCGCAGGGTCTCCGGTTCGAGGTCGTGCCCTCCCGGTTCCCCGAGACGCTGGACCCCGCGGCATTCGCGACCCCGCACGACTACGCCCGCGAAAACGCGCGGCGGAAGGCGCTGGAGGTGGCGCTGCGCCTGCGCGCGGTGAGCGAGGGGCGGGGGCCATTGGCCCTCGCGGCTGTCCGTCAAACCTGGGTCCCGCCCACTTACGTCATTTCTCCCTTTTCGCCCCCCGCCCCCGCAGAAAGACCAGCGGGCCCCGGATGTCGTCATTGGAGCCGACACCGTGGTGGTGAGGACAGAGACCCCGCCCCACCCACGGCGACCACGCCCCTCGCCGTGACCACGCACTTACGCCTGTTGGCCCCGCCCCTCACGTCGGCCCTGCCCCCTCTTCCTCCCCCCAGGCCGTGGACCAGGAGATCCTGGAGAAGCCAGAGGATAAGGAGGACGCCATGCGGATGCTGCGCATGTGGGTGGGGTCTGGGAGCAGGGGGCGGGGCCTGGGGAGAGGGGAGGGGCCTGGAAAGGGGGCGGGGTCTGGGGAGAGGGGAGGGGCCTTGGGATTGAAGGGGCGGGGCTTGGGGATAGGGGGCGGGACCTGGGGATATGGGGAGGGACCTGGAAAGGGGGGCGGGGTCTGAGGACAGGGGAGGGGCCTTGGGATTGAAGGGGCGGGGCTTGGGGATAGGGGGCGGGACCTGGGGATATGGGGAGGTGCCTGGACAGGGGGGCGGGGTCTGAGGACAGGGGAGGGGTCTGGGGAGAGAGGAGGGGCCTGGAGATAAAGGGGGCGGGGCCTGGGGACAGGGGCGGGGTCTGGGCAGAGAGGAGGGGCCTGGAGATAAAGGGGGCGGGGCCTGGGGACAGGGAGGGGTCTGGGGAGAGAGGAGGGGCCTGGAGATAAAGGGGGCGGGGCCTGGGGACAGGCGTGGTGCCTTGGGGGTGGGGAGTGCCGGGGAGAGTGGGTGGGGTCTTGTGAGAGGGGAGGGGCCTGGGGAGAGGTGGGCGGTTTCTGGGGAGAGGGGAGGGCCTGGGGATTTAGGGGCGGGGCAGGGGGCGGGGCCTGGGGTAAAGGGGGCTCGTGACCTTTGTCTGACCCCCTTGTGACCCCTGTGTGACCCCCTCGTCACCCCGCAGGCTGAGCGGGCGCCAGCACAGCGTCATCACGGCCGTGGCCATCGTCCTCTCCCCTACCCCCGAACCCGGAAGTGACACCGTGGCCCCGCCCCCCGACCCGGAAGTGGCCTCGCTGTTCCACGAGGAGACGCGGGTGACGTTCTCGGAGCTGACGGAGGAGCTGATGCGTGACTACGTGGACAGCGGGGAGCCCATGTGAGCTGCGGGGGGCGGGGCCTGCAGGGGCGGGGCATGTGACGTCACTGCGGAGGCGGGGGCGGGGTGTGGAGAGGTCCTTAAAGCACTTAAAGGGGAAGTGGGCGTGTCCCCGCTGGTGGGCGTGTCTCCCTGACGGGGCCCCGCCCCTTTCCCCGCCCCGCCCACAGGGACAAGGCCGGCGGGTACGCGCTGCAGGCGCTGGGCGCAGCACTGGTGGAGCGCGCGGAGGGCGACTTCCTGGGCGCCGCTGGCTTCCCGCTGAACCGGTTCTGCCGCGAGCTGCAGGGGCTGCTGGGGGCGACCTCCGACCCCGTGTGACGTCATCGCCGTGGGAC
Source organism: Alexandromys fortis (assembly GCF_014885135.2). Classification (NCBI taxonomy): domain Eukaryota; kingdom Metazoa; phylum Chordata; class Mammalia; order Rodentia; family Cricetidae; genus Alexandromys; species Alexandromys fortis. The sequence continues at coordinate 70,003 of NW_026068384.1, read as the reverse complement.
GGGTTTGCGTCAGTCATTCATCCCCGGGGCCCCGCCCCTCCTTGTCCTCTTTCCCGGCTGCCAATCACCTCCCTGTCCCGCCCCCCCCTTCCTCCAGGCCCCGCCCACTTCTGGCTGCCGTGGAGAATCCTGGGATCGACCTATGACCTGCGCCCCCTCCCTTTCACCCCCCCGTGACGTCAGGGACTATGTGACGACCCCGTGACCTGTGTCCGGGTGACCTCTGACCCCTGGCTACCCCCCCCCCCCCACTGCGACCCGAGTTCGAGTCCTCGATTCATCAGAAGTTGGGGGGGGGAAATAAATCCTCGCGTTCCTGATTGTTGTTTGCTCGACTCTTTATTTATGGTGGATTTTATTTATTGTAGATTTGTTTGTCGTGGGTTTATTATTAATTAATTCATTTATTCATTTATTTAGTATAGATTTATCTATTATGAATTTATTCATCTTGAACTTGTCATGGGTTTATTTTATTGTGAATTCGTTTATTTATCTCAAGTTTGTTTCTTTCGGTCGATTTTATTTATTGTGAATTTGTTTACCTATTAATTTACTGACTAATTTGTTATTAATCCATCCATTCATTCATTTAATTATTATCTATTTATTTAATAAATTTATTTATTTATTATTTATTTATTATTATTCATTTAATAATTTCATTTATTTATGGTGGATTTGTCATGTAGTTATTATTTATCCAGTTATTCATTTATTTGCTATGTATTTATTCGGTATAAATTTATTCATTATGAATTTACTTATTCGTCACAAATTTACTTTGTTATGAATTCATTTATTTATCTTGAGTTTGCTTTTTTACAATGATTTTTATTATAAATTTGTTCTCCCATTAATTAATTACTTAATATATATATATGGATTAAACCAGTGTAGACAGCTTCAAAACCGGATCAATCTTGATCAAACCAAATCAAACTGGATCAAACCGCATCAAATGGGTTCAAACTGGATCAAACAAGTGTAGACAGGATCAAAACCAGATCAAACTGGATCAGACTGGATATAACTGGTTTAAACAGGATCAAACCAGTGTAGACAGTTTCAAAACCGGATCAAACTGAATCAGACTGGATATAACTGGTTCAAACAGGATCAAATCGGTGTAGACAGGTTCAAAACCGGATCAAACTGGATCAAACCAGTGTGGACCGCTTCAAAACCGGATCAAACTGGATCAAATTGGATAAAACTGGTTAAAACTGGATGAAACCAGTGTAGACTGCTTCAAAACCAGATCAGACTGAATCAAACTGGTTCAAACTGGATCAATCCAGTGTAGACAGGTTCAAAACTGGATCAACCCTGGATCAAATCAGTGTAGACAGGTTCAAAATCGGATCAAACTGGATCAAACAAGTTCAAACTGGATCAAACAAGTGTAGACTGCTTCAAAACCAGATTAAACTCCTTAAAACTGGATCAAAGCAGTATAGACCGGTTCAAAACCAGATAAAACTGGATCAGAGCTATTCAAAAGTAGATCAAACTGGATCAAACCAGTGTAGCCAGGTTCAAAACCAGATCAAACTATATCAGACTGGATGAAACTGGATCAATCTGGATCAAACCAATGTAGACCAGTTCAAAACCAGATCAAACTGGATCAAACCAGTATAGACAGGTTCAAAATCAGATCAAAATGGATCAAACCAGTGTGGACCGTTTCAAAACTGGATCAAACTGGATAAAACTAGTGTAGACTGGTTCAAAAGTGCATCAAACTGGATCAAACAAGTTCAAACTGAATCAAACCAGTGTAGACAGGATCAAAACCATAAAAAAACTGGATCAGACTGGATCAAACTGGTTCAAACTGGATCACACCAGTGTAGACAGGTTCAGAACCGGATCAAACTGGTTCAAACTGGATCAAACCAGTGTAGATGGCTTCAAAACTGGATTAAACTTCTTAAAACTCTGATCAAAGCAGTGTAGACTGGTTCAAAACCAGATCAAACCAGATGAGAGCTGTTCAAAAGTGGATCAACTGGATCAAACCAGTGTAGACAGGTTCAAAACTGGAACAAACTGGGTCAGACCGGATAAGACCGGAACAAAGTAGTTCTAACTGGATCAAACCAGTGTACACAGGTTAAAAACTGGAGCAAACTGGATCACACTGGATCAAACTGGATTAAACTGGATCAAACCAGTGTACACAGGTTAAAAACTGGAGCAAACTGGATCACACTGGATCAAACTGGATTAAACTGGATCAAACCAGTATAGACAGTTTCAAAACCGGATCAAACTGGGTCAGACCAGATCAAACTGGTTCAAACTGGATTAACCCAGTGCAGACAGGTTCAAAACCAGATCACACTGGATCAGACCGGACCAAACTGGTTCAAACTGCATCAAACCAGTATAGACCAGTTCAAAACCGGGTCAAACTGGATCAGATCAGATCAATCTGGTTCAAACTGGGACAGACCAGATCAAACTGGATCAAACCAGTGTAGACAGGATCAAAACTTTATCAAACTATATCAGACCGGATCAAACTGGTTCAAACTGGAACACCAGTATAGACATGTTCAAAACCTGATCAAACTGGATCAGACAACATCAATCTGTTTCAAACTGGATCAAACTGGATCAGACCAGTGTAGACAGGTTCAAAACCGGATCAAATTGGATCAAACCAAATAAAACTGGATAAAACTGGATCAAATCAGTGTAGACTGGTTCAAAACCAGATGAAACTAAATCAAACCAGTGTGGACTGCTTCAAAACTGGATCAAACTGGATAAAACTAGTGTAGACTAGTTCAAAACCAGAACAAACTGGATCAGACCGGACCAAACTGGTTCAAACAGGATCAAACCAGTGTAGACTGGTTCAAAACTGGATCAAATCGGATCAGACTGCACCAAACTGGTTAAAAATGGATCCCACCAGTGTAGACAGGTTCAAAACTTGATCAAACTGCATCAGAACGAATCAATCTGGTTCAAACTGGTTCAGACTGAATTAAAACAGTGTAGAGAGGTTCATAACCGTACCAAACTGGTTCAGACCAGATCAAATCAGTGTAGACCTCTTCAAAACTGGATCAAAACAAAATGAACAGGATAAATCTGGATCAAACCAGTGTAGACAGGTTTAAAACTGGATCAAACTGGATCAAACCAAATCAAACTGGATCAAACTGGATCAGTATAGCCAGTTTAAAAACCGGATCAGACTGGATCAGATCAAATCAAACTGGATCAGACCAGATAAATCTGGTTCAAACTAGATCAAACCAGTGTAGACCAGTTCAAATCCAGATCCAACTGGATTAGACCGCATCAAACTGGTTCAAGCTGGGTCAAACCAGTGTAGACAGGTTCAAAACCAGATCAAACTGGATCAGACCGGATCAAACTGCTTAAAACTGGTTCAAACTGGATCAAACCAGTGTAGACAGTTTCAAAACCGGATCAAACTGGATCAAACTGTTTCAAACGGGATCAAACCAGGGTAGACAGGTTCAAAACTTGATCAAACATGATCAGACTGGATCAAACTGGTTCCAACTAGATCAAAGCAGTGTAGACCGGTTCAAAACCGGATCAAACAGCATCAGACCAGATCAATCTGGTTCAAACTGGATCCAACTAGTGCAGACTGCTTCAAAACCGGATTAAACTTCTTAAAACTGGATCAAAGCAGTGGAGACCGGTTCAAAACCAGATCAAACTGGATCAGACCGGACCAAACTGGTTCAAACTGGATCAAACTGGATCAAACCAAAATGAATTGGATCAATCCGGATCAAATCAGTGTAGACAGGTTCAAAATCGGATCAATCTGGATCAAACCCGTGTAGACAGATTCAAAAACAGATCAAACTGGATCAGACCGGATCAAACTATATCAGACCAGATCAAACTGTTTCAAACTGGATCAAGCCAGTGTAGACAGGTTCAAAACTGGATCAAACGATATCAAACTGGATCAAACTGGATGAAACCAGTGCAGACAGGTACAAAACTTGATCAAACTGTATCGGACAAGATCAAACTGGTTCAAAACCAGATCAAACCGGATCAGAGCTGTTCAAAAGTGGATCAAAGTGAATCAAACCAGTGTAGACAGGTTGAAAACAGGATCAAACTGCACTAGACCAGATCAAACCCGTGTAAACTGCTTCAAAACTGGATCCAACTGGATCAAACCATAATGAACTGGATCAACTTGGATCAAACCAGTGTAGCCAGGTTCAAAACCGGATCAAACTGGATCAGACCAGATCAATCTGATTCAAACTTGATCAAAGCAGTGTAGACCAGTTCCAAACCAGATCAAACTGGATCAGACCGGATCCAACTGCATCAGACTGGATCAACCTGGTTCAAACTGGATCAAACCAGTGTAGACTACTTCAAAACCAGAATAAACCAGATAAGAGCTGTTCAAAAGTGGTTCAAACTGGATCAAACCAGTGTAGACATAATCAAAACCGGTTCACACTGGATCACACTGGATCAAACTGGTTCAAACTGGATAAAACCAGTGTAGACTGCTTCAAAACCGGATTAAACTTCTTAAAACTGGATCAAAGCATGTAGACTGGTTCAAAACCAGATCAAACTGGATCAGACTGGTTCAAACTAGTTCAAACTGGATGAAAACAGTGTAGACAGGTTCATAACCGGACCAAACTGGATCAGACCAGATCAAACCAGTGTAGACCGCTTCAAAACTGGATCAAACTGGATCAAACCAAAATGAACTGGATCAATCTGGATCAAACCAGTATAGACAGGTTCAAAACCGGATCAAAATTAATCAAACCAGTGTGGACCGCTTCAAAACTGGATCAAAGTTCATAACACTAATGTAGACTGGTTTAAAAGTGGATCAAACTGGATCAAACAAGTTCAAACTGAGTCAAACCAGTGTAGAAAGGATCAAAACTGGAACAAACTGGATCAGACCGGATCAAACCAATTCAAACTGGTTCATACTGGATTAACCCAGTGCAGACAGGCTCAAAACCAGAACAAACTGGATCAGACCAGATCAAACTGGTTCAAACAGGATCAAACCAGTGTAGACAGGTTCAAAACTGGATGAAACTGGGTCAGACTGGATAAGACTGGAACAAAATAGTTCTAACTGGATCAAACCAGTGTAGACACGTTAATAACGGGATTAAACTGGATGAGACCGGATCAAACTGATTCAAACTGGATCAAACCAGTGTAGGCTGGTTCAAAACTGGTTCAAACTGGATCAGACCATCTAGACAGGTTTAAAACTGGATTAAATTAGATCAGACTGGAACAAAGTGGTTCAAACTGGATCAAACCAATGTAGACTGCTACAAAACTGGATTAAACTTCTTAAAACTGGATCAAAGCAGTGTAGATGGGTTCAAAACCAGATCAAACCGGATCAGAGCTGTTCAAAAGTGGATCAAACTGAATCAAATTAGTATAGACTGGTTCAAAACCAGATCAAACTGGATTAAACCAGTGTAGACAGGTTCAAAACATAATCAAACTGGATCAGACCGCATCAAACTGGTTCAAACTAGATCAAACCCGTGTAGACCGGTTCAAAACCAGATCAAACCAGATCAGAGCTGTTCAAAACTGGATAAAACTGGATCAAACCAGGGTAGACAGGTTCAAAACCGGATCGAACTGGATCAGGCCAGATCCAACTGAATCAAACTAGATCTAACCAGTGTAGACTGGTTCAAAACTGGATCAAACTGGGTCAGACTGGATAAGACCGGAACAAAGTAGTTCTAACTGGATCAAATCAGTGTAGAAAGGTTAAAAACAGGATCAAACTGGATGAGACTGGATCAATCTGGTTCAAACTGGATCAAACCAGGGTAGACAGGTTCAAAACTTGATCAAACTTGATCAGACCGGATCAAACTGGTTCAAGCTAGATCAAACCAGGGTAGACAGGTTCAAAACCAGATAAAACTGCATCAGACCGGATCAATCTGGTTCCCACTGGATTAAACCAGTGTAGACAGCTTCAAAACCGGATCAATCTTGATCAAACCAAATCAAACTGGATCAAACTGGATCAAATCAGTGTAGACAAGATCAAAACCGGAACAAACTGGATCAAACCGCATCAAATGGGTTCAGTGTAGACAGGTTCAAAACCGGATCAAACTGGATCAAACCAGTGTGGACCGCTTCAAAACTGGATCAAACTGGATAAAACTAGTGTAGACTGGTTCAAAATTAGATCAAACTGGTTCAAACTGGATCAAACCAGTGTAGACAAGATCAAAACCGGAACAAACTGGATCAAACCGCATCAAATGGGTTCAAACTGGATCAAACAAGTGTAGACAGGATCAAAACCGGATCAAACTGGATCAGACTGGATATAACTGGTTTAAACAGGATCAAATCAGTGTAGACAGGTTCAAAACCGGATCAAACTGGATCAAACCAGTGTGGACCGCTTCAAAACTGGATCAAACTGGATAAAACTAGTGTAGACTGGTTCAAATTAGATCAAACTGGATCAAACTGGTTCAAACTGGATCAAACCGGATCAAACCATTGTAGACAGGTTCAAAACTGGATCAAATGGGATCAAATGATATCAAACTGGATCAAACTATATCAAATCAGTGTAGACAGGTTCAAAACCGGATCAAAATTAATCAAACCAGTGTGGACCACTTCAAAACTGGATAAAACTAGTGTAGAGTGGTTCAAAAGTGGATCAAACTGTATCAAACAAGTTCAAACTGGATCAAACCAGTGTAGAAAGGATCAAAACTGGAAAAAACTGGATCAGAGCGGATCAAACCGATTAAAAATGGTTCACACTGGATCAAACCAGTGTAGACAGGTTAAAAACGGGATCAAACTGGATGAACCGGATCAAACTGATTCAAACTGAATCAAACCAGTGTAGGCTTATTCAAAACCGGATCAAACTGGGTCAGACAGGATCAAACTGGTTCAAACTGGAAAACCAGTATAGACTGGTTCTAAACCGGATCAATCAGGTTCAAACTGGATCAAACCAGTGTAGACAGGTTAAAAACGGGATCAAACTGTATCAGACTGGATCAAACTGGTTCAAACTAGATCAAACCTGTGTAGACAGGTTCATAACTGGATCAAACCAAATCAAACCAGTGTAGACTGGTTCAAAACCGGATCAAACTGCATCAGACTGGAGTAATCTGGTTCAAACTGTATCAAAACAGTGTAGACAGGTTCAAAACCGGATCAAACTGGATCAGACCAGATCAATCTGGTTCAAACTGGATCAAACCAGTGTAGACCAGTTCAAAACCAGATCAAACTGGATCAAACCAGTGTAGCCAGATTCAAAACCGGATCAAACTGGATCAGACCAGATCAATCTGGTTCAAACTTGATCAAACCAGTGTAGACCAGTTCAAAAGCAGATCAAACTGGATCAGAACGGATCCAACTGCATCAGACCGGATCAACCTGGTTTAAACTGGATCAAACCAGTGTATACCACTTCAAAACCAGACTAAACTTCTTTAAACTGGATCAAACCATTATAGACAGGTCAAAACCGGATCAACCTGAATCAGACCGGATCAAACTGGTTCAAACTGGATCAAACCAGTATAAACAGGTTCATAACTGGATCAAACCAAATCAAACCAGTGTAGACTGGTTCAAAATCGGATCAGACTGGACCAAACTGGTTCAAACTGGATCACACCAGTGTAGACAGGTTCAAAACCGGATCAAACTGCATCAGACTGGATCAATCTGGTTCAAACTGGATGAAACCAGTGTAGACGGGTTCATAAAAGGAGCAAACCAGATCAGACAAGATCAAACTAGTGTAGACCACTTCAAAACTGGATCAAACTGGATCAAACCAAAATGAACTGGATCAATCCAGAACAAATCAGTGTAGACAGGTTCAAAGCCGGATCAATCTGGATCAAACCAGTGTAGCCAAATTCAAAACCGGATCAAACTGGATCCAACTGCATTAGACCGGATCAACCTGGCTCAAACTGGATCAAACCAGTGTAGACAACTTCAAAACTGGATCAAACTTCATCAAACCAAATCAAACTGGATCAAACTGGATCAGACCAGACCAAACTGATTCAAATTGGATCAACCCAGTGTAGATGGGTTCAAAACCGGATCAAACTGGATCAAACTGGTGTAGACAGGTTTATAACTGGATCAAACTGGATCAAACCAAATCAAACTGGATAAAACTGGATCAAATCAGTTTAGACAGGTTCAAACTGGATGAAACTGGATCCAACCAGTGTGGACTGCTTCAAAACTGGATCAAACTGGATAAAACTAGTGTAGACTGGTTCAAAAGTGGATCAAACTGGATTAAACAAGTACAAACTTGATCAAAGCAGTGTAGACAGGATCAAAACCGGAACAACCTGGATCAGACCGGATCAAACTGGTTCAAAGTGGATCAAACCAGTGTAGACCACTTCAAAACCAGATCAAACTGGATCAAACCAGTATAGACTGCTTCAAAACCAGATTAAACTTCTTAAAACTGGATGAAAGCAGTGTAGACTGGTTCAAAAACCAGATCAGAGCTGTTCAAAAGTGGATCAAACTGGTTTAAACTGGATCAAAACAGTGTAGACCGGTTCCAAACTGGTTCAAACTGGATCAAACCAGTTTAGACAGGTTCAAAACCGGATCAAACGGTCAGATAAGATCAAACGGGTTCAAAGTGCATCAAACCAGTGTGAAGAGGTTCAAAACTGGAACAAACTGGATCAGACTGGTTCAAACCAGTGTACACTGATTCTAAACTGGATCAAACTGGAACAGACCGGATCACTCTGGTTCAAACTGGATCAAAGCAGTGTAGACTGGTTCAAAACCGGATCAAACTGGATTAGACAGGATTAAACTGGTTCAAACCAATTTAACAACTAATTAGCAACTAATTCATTTTTTTAAATTTTTTTAGAATAATCTTTTTCATTTTATATACCAATCTCAGTTTTTCCTCCATTCCCTCTTCCTGCTCTCTGTTTCCCCCCCGCTGTCCCCATCTGCTCATATGAAGGTTGATCATATATAGAAATAAATTTAAACAATATACCTACACGTGTTTGCACATTGTTCACTCCATCTTCTTTTACTTGTAATAGGAGTGTGTTTGCGTCAAACCATTTATAAAACCCTGGAAACTTTATTCCAAACATAGTAAAGCTATGGCTAATTCAGAATGAGTTCTTCCGAAATTTTTATTACATTTATTTGTATGTTTTATTACATTTATATGTGTGTCTCACATACGCAATAGGAGTCAGTTTTCTCCTTCTGCCATGTGAATCACAGGGATAAAATTCAGATCATCAGCCTCAGCGACAAATAAAACCTTTATCAGTGGAGCCATATCTCTGGCTCTTGAATACATCTTTAATTCAGTTAAGTCTCAAAGACTCAAATTGCTTTAAAGTGGTAGAAGATGTCTTATGAGAGAATTTAAAGATTTTCTTTGCAAATAATTAGTTTTTCATGATCACATTATTGGGCTCTGGCCAGCTTTTTATATTAGCTGCCATAGTTAGATGGGTGGATTTCAACTCTAAAGAAAGAGATATGATGTCTTTGAATTCCATTAGCGACATACATTCCTCCTGCTTCTTCTTTTTCTTTTTTTAAAGGCTTATTTACAGATACTTAAGACATTCTCCTTCCTAACTCTGTTTTCTTGGTATTGTTAATAGAGTCATCAGAGGATTTATTTTCTAATATCATTTTTGAATGTCACAACAATGAGCTTTACCTGAAAGAAAATCCATTGGGTAACTTTTGAAATGGACCTCAGCATGACTATTTTTTTGTAGTTGACCTCGTTGCCTACCAAGAAATAAGCATTTGCAGATGGAAGTTCAATCTTGGGGTCCTTAAGTAAGTATATTCCTAGCAACATGGATGCCCCAGAACAAGTAAAAGAAGAGGGCACTACTCCATTATTTTCTTAGAAAGACTCAGCTCCTGTGTATTCTTGATTAATGGAGCGTCTCATTCGTAAGATTTTTTTTTCTGAAAAAACATTACATATATTCTGTCTACCCTAAATTATACATTCCCGTGTTTGGGATATACATGGCATTTACAGTCGCTTCGTAACCCCAGATTAATAATGCCGCGGGGGCGGGGCCGCGGGGGCGGGGCCATCGGGGCGGGGCCGCGGGGGCGGGGCCGCGGGGGCGGGGCCCGAGGGATGAGGGTGCCTTCCCGGGCGCGAGGGGGCGTGGCCTGTGACGTCACCGCGTCGGGTTGGGCGGGGCCTGGCGACGTTGGGGGGGAGGGAACAGGGCACTGAACTCCTACAGACCGGGTCAGACGGGGAAGTGGGCGTGTCTCCGCTGGTGGGCGTGTCCCTGACGCGGCCCCGCCCTCGCCCCGCCCCTCGCCCCGCCCCTCGCCCCGCCCCCGCCCTCTCAGGTTCATTTCCTTCAAGGGAGGACACAGGCAGACTGAGGGGAAGTGGGCGTGTCCCCGATGGTGGGCGTGTCCCTGCCGCGGCCCCGCCCCTCGCCCCGCCCCCGCCCTCTCAGGTCCATTTCCTTCAAGGGAGGACGCAGGCAG
>NW_026068384.1:51000-53028 GCF_014885135.2 Alexandromys fortis | reverse complement strand
GGAGGGGAAGTGGGCGTGTCCCCGCCGGTGGGCGTGTCCCTGCCGTGGCCCCGCCCCTTGCCCCGCCCCTCGCCCCGCCCCTTCCCCGCCCCCCAGGGACGAGGCCTTATGTCCCCAGTTCTGAATTTCAGTCAAGAGTTTTCTGTCCCCCGCACGAGCTTCTCACCACCCGGAGCCGGATTCTAATTCCTCCGCACAAACTGTTGAGACCACAAGTCCATCCCAGATAACTATTTGATTTTTTCATGAATTCTTAATTGATATCCACAATAATTTTATGTAGAAGGAAGAAGAAAGAAACCAATAATAATGTACTTTCGTTTCTCTGTGTTCCCAGAGACATTCTTATAGCATTTCCGTATCAATGACTCGAGTACTAATCCTGCAAATTCGGGCAAGAATTAATCAAAAAATATCAGTTCTATAGAAGGAGGAAAGCTCAGGAAGCCTCGATCCTTTGGACAAAGAACCACAGGCGACCAAGAAATGCAAAAAGCAGAAGAAAAGGTATTACATCCACAGGAATAGCAAATAAATTGGCCACCTGATCCCAAATGCTCAGCCCAGAAAGCGCGTACACACAAGTGGTATGAATTAAGACCAGATATATGTGTTTGCATATTTAATTGGCACACATGCAGACAGAATATTGTATACATAATAAATAAATATTTAAAAAAAAAAGAGCCAATGAGGAGGCGCCCGCCTTCGCAATATCCAGGTCGTAGGTTAGACCCCAAAGAAATTAGGCCTCAAAAGATAGAAATCAGGAAGGGTGACTTAGAGACTCTTTTTTTTTTAATTTTTAATATTTTTTTAAAGATATTTATTTATTTATTTATTTATTATGTATACAATATTCTGTCTGTGTGTATGCCTGCAGACCAGAAGAGGGCACCAGACCTCATTACAGATGGCTGTGAGTCACCATGTGGTTGCAGGACTCGAACTCAGGACCTCTGGAAGGGCAGGCAGTGCTCTAACCGCTGAGCCATCTCTCCAGCCCTTTTTTTTTTTTAATTTCCAAGTTGTCCGCATGCAGTGTGGATCGATTTATTTCAATCGAGACGGAAATTCCCGTGCGGGAGAGAAAAGGAGGAGCCTGCAGGCACGGAACCACCACGTCTTTTCCTGGCGCCTACAAAATCCCTAGTGAGGAGTTCACTATTTTATTTTTTGGGCTCCTGCCACGCCTGCGGCCCACGTGTGCCCGTGTCCACCAGTGAAGAAGTTAAACTTTTCAGGAGCCCCGACCATGGGCTGGTCCTGGAAACCAGGAAAAAAAAAATCAAAATTTAAGGTCCCGGGTTCTGAGTTCGAGGTGACCACGCCGCCTGGTCGCTGGCATCCACGACTGGCAGAGGCAGAAGCCCCGTGAGGAGACTGTGAGGATCAAACCTGCGGTTGCTGTGTTTACTTTTTGGGGGGCTCCACCCACACTGAGCCAAACTCGGGGACCGGGGGTCGCTCCTGGGTCTTCAGAAGTTCTGCACTTTCCGTCTGTCGTTAATTCTGTGGGGCCTGGGTCGAGGAGTAGAATTGATAATAGAATTAATGGTGTAAGGGGTAGAATTAATAATAGAATTAATGGTGTAAGGAGTAGAATTGATGATAGAATTAATGGTGTAAGGAGTGGAATTAATAATAGAATTAATGGTGTAAGGAGTGGAATTAATGATATAACTAATGGTGTAAGGGGTGGAATTGATGATAGAATTAATGGTGTAAAGAGTGGAATTAATAATAGAATTAATGGTGTAATTAATAATATAACTAATGGTATAAGGAGTAGAATTAATAATAGAATTAATGGTGTAAGGGGTAGAATTAATAATAGAATTAATGGTGTAAGGAGTAGAATTGATGATAGAATTAATGGTGTAAGGAGTGGAATTAATAATAGAATTAATGGTGTAAGGAGTGGAATTAATGATATAACTAATGGTGTAAGGGGTGGAATTGATGATAGAATTAATGGTGTAAAGAGTGGAATTAATAATAGAATTAATGGTGTAATTAATAATATAA
>NW_026068384.1:44752-46110 GCF_014885135.2 Alexandromys fortis | reverse complement strand
AAAGATATTTATTTATTTATTTATTTATTATGTATACAATATTCTGTCTGTGTGTATGCCTGCAGACCAGAAGAGGGCACCAGACCTCATTACAGATGGCTGTGAGTCACCATGTGGTTGCAGGACTCGAACTCAGGACCTCTGGAAGGGCAGGCAGTGCTCTAACCGCTGAGCCATCTCTCCAGCCCTTTTTTTTTTTTAATTTCCAAGTTGTCCGCATGCAGTGTGGATCGATTTATTTCAATCGAGACGGAAATTCCCGTGCGGGAGAGAAAAGGAGGAGCCTGCAGGCACGGAACCACCACGTCTTTTCCTGGCGCCTACAAAATCCCTAGTGAGGAGTTCACTATTTTATTTTTTGGGCTCCTGCCACGCCTGCGGCCCACGTGTGCCCGTGTCCACCAGTGAAGAAGTTAAACTTTTCAGGAGCCCCGACCATGGGCTGGTCCTGGAAACCAGGAAAAAAAAAATCAAAATTTAAGGTCCCGGGTTCTGAGTTCGAGGTGACCACGCCGCCTGGTCGCTGGCATCCACGACTGGCAGAGGCAGAAGCCCCGTGAGGAGACTGTGAGGATCAAACCTGCGGTTGCTGTGTTTACTTTTTGGGGGGCTCCACCCACACTGAGCCAAACTCGGGGACCGGGGGTCGCTCCTGGGTCTTCAGAAGTTCTGCACTTTCCGTCTGTCGTTAATTCTGTGGGGCCTGGGTCGAGGAGTAGAATTGATAATAGAATTAATGGTGTAAGGGGTAGAATTAATAATAGAATTAATGGTGTAAGGAGTAGAATTGATGATAGAATTAATGGTGTAAGGAGTGGAATTAATAATAGAATTAATGGTGTAAGGAGTGGAATTAATGATATAACTAATGGTGTAAGGGGTGGAATTGATGATAGAATTAATGGTGTAAAGAGTGGAATTAATAATAGAATTAATGGTGTAATTAATAATATAACTAATGGTATAAGGAGTAGAATTAATAATAGAATTAATGGTGTAAGGGGTAGAATTAATAATAGAATTAATGGTGTAAGGAGTAGAATTGATAATAGAATTAATGGTGTAAGGAGTGGAATTGATGATAGAATTAATGGTGTAAGGGGTAGAATTAATGATAGAATTAATGGATAAGGAGTGGAATTGATGATAGAATTAATGGTGTAATTGATAATAGAATTAATGGTGTAATTGATAATAGAATTAATGGTGTAATTGATAATAGAATTAATGGATAAGGAGTAGAATTGATAATAGAATTAATGGATAAGGAGTAGAATTAATAATAGAATTAATGGATAAGGAGTGGAATTGATGATAGAATTAATGGATAAGGAGTGGAATTAATAATAGAATTAATG
>NW_026068384.1:37141-40498 GCF_014885135.2 Alexandromys fortis | reverse complement strand
AATAAATAAATAAATAATAAATAAATAAATAGGACCAGTCAAGGCCCAGACCTGAAGGAGTTGCAGGACTACCCACCCAGCACCACGCAGCAGAGGCAGGATTTGGTGTTTAAAGCAATTTTCAACTACATAGCCTGCGGCAACAACACTCTAAGTTCATAGTCTCCAATGCCAGGGTGGCAACGCCTCCCCGTCGCCCAGGGAATTCACATTCAACAAAGATCAGAGGCCAAGGGCCACACCCTTTAATCTGGTTGTACTTTGCTTGAAGTACTGTTTTTAAGTCCAGTAATTTGGTTTAATAATAAGTTCAGTTTTTTTTAAACATTTATTTTATTTATTTATTATGTATACAATATTCTGTCTGTGTGTATGCCTGCAGGCCAGAAGAGGGCACCAGACCTCTTGACAGATGGTTGTGAGCCACCATGTGGTGGCCGGGACTCGAACTCAGGACCTCTGGAAGAGCAGGCAATGCTCTTAACCACTGAGCCATCTCTCCAGCTCCTGTTGATCATATTTTAGATTTCATTTTCTTCAAAGGCATTACTGCTATCATCTCCTTGTTCCTATTTTCCAGTGTTTCCCAGTTTTTGAATTATCAGTTTAGAGCAGTGGTTCTCAACTGGTGGGTCATGACTCATTTTGGAGCGATCAAATGAATGGATTTAGCACAGGACTGGCCTAAGATCATCAGAAAGTACAGATATTTATAGTATAATTCTTAACATTAGCAAAAATACTTATAAAATAGTAAAAATAATTTTATAGGTGGGTGTTCACTATATCACGAGTAACTATTAAAGGGTCACAGCTCTATGAAGATTGAGGAAAACTGGTTTAGATCAATGTCTCCTGTAGCTCAGGCTTGCATCATAGTATGTCACTGAGAATTGATGTGAACACCTAATCCTGCCTCTGCTACTTAGTGCTGCAAAAACATTTCTGCAACTCTGGTCTGTGTGAAGGAGAAACGGATCAGTGAATGAGTATCCTCAGCTTCTCTACATTTTATTGTTAATTTACAAGTGAAGTAAAACCTGTGTAAGAATCGAGTTCACCGATCAACTGTAAAGCCAGCGTGGTCACATCAGAAAAAGTGATGGGCAAGAAGGAGGGTAAAAGCTTTCCTGCTGTGACAGTAGTTGATATTAGCAGTGAGTAGTGAGGTCATTAATTTTATATTATCCATAAATGTTCTTCCTGGCCGTTTTGTGGGTCCACAGGCCATGTATTTACGAATCTATATGAAGAAAGGAACTGATCATTAAACCAAATGACTGTAGTTTCCGTCGTTCAGGTAAAATAGCAGAGCTGGATAAAATGGTGTGGCCCTGCCTACCACGATTTATTTTCCATATTTAAGATGTACACTCTTAAATGAGAAAGGATGTGATTCGTACTCGGTGTTCTATAAAACAAATCTCCTGTCTCTGGAGCACATGACCATAAAATCTGTTTCAACTTTTTAACAGATTTTTTTTATTATATTTACTTATTCTCATATTTTTACATTAAAACACTGTTTCTTTAGTTTCCAGAAACATTAACAGGATTTTTTAGGGTTATAAATACATTATTTGCACGACTCTTTGCTGCCTCTAATCCCTCCCATTGTATCCTAATTCATGGCTCTCTGTTTTTTAACTATTACTGTTTGAACGTGGCCCGTCCTTGGTTGCACAGCCTCCCAGTTATGACGTAAAAGGGGGCTACGGTGCACACTGGGTGTGTAACTGCACACGCACAAATTTCCGAGATCGTGATCTTGTCTGACCGCCGTCTGGAAGGACAAACCGGAAAGATTTCTGCCTTCTGCGTCGTTTGATCTCTGCTCACCCGGGAGGGAAACTGAGGCACAGCTGGGCCGTCCTAGCGATGAGGGCTGATGATGGCGGCAATCAGGGCGCCAGGACGGGGTCGTTTCCAGGTTTCCGCTGCCGCAGGGCCGTTTGCCCCCCTCATCTCCAGTTCCTGAGTTACAGTCGGGCACAGCACCGACAACTGAATTAATGCATTTTTGTTGTTCACGACGAGGCGCATTCGTGTGGCTTTGGCTGTCCTGAAACTCGCGTTGTAGACCAGGCTGACGTTGAATATAGATATCTACCTTTCTCACAGTTATGTATTTAGAATTGTTTGCACACCCCGTCCTGCTCCTGTTGCTCAGTGCTGCAAAGAAAGTCCCGCAGCTGCTGCAAGGCTGGGCCTCGATTGGTCAGGGAGAAGGAAACGAGATGAGTTTTATTTTATTGTGAACTTGCAAATCAAGAGTTGAGTTCACCGACACACTGTAAATCAGGTGTAGTCCCAGCACAGAGAGGTCTGGGCAGAAAGAAGCATGAAATCTTTCCCTCTTAGACCATAGATCACATAAAATGTAGGCAGTGAGTCAATTTTAGATGATTTCTAAATGTTCTTTCTGACCATTTCTTACATCCACAGAGTAAGGAATCAAGAACCGGGATAAAGAACCAAACTTATGAAACCAAATTACAGTAGTTGCACTAGTCTGACCAAAACAGAACTGGATAAAACGGTGTTCCCCTGCCTAAAAGAACTCTTATTTTACATATTTAAGATGTACAGTCTGCGATAAAATGTGTTACTGATCCTTGATGTCCTCCAATATAAATCACTAAGCTTTGGAACCCACGACCATAAACCTGTTTCAGCTTTTCGATTAATTCTTCCGCATTATAATTACTTCATTTACATCATCACCTTCTTGTCTCTAATACTTTCCAGAAATGAGAAAAATCATGAATTTCTCTTTATCAAGGGTTGCAGTTTGACTGTGACTTAGGTTTGGCGTCAGAATATCTGAGCTCTGAGGGAGAGGGTGGATCTCACGGTCAGTGACTGTAAAGGAACGCGCAGGGACGCCGTACGGTGGAGGGAACAGGAAGTCTCTGAGAGCCTGCAAGAGTCGCTACTAAAACACCAATTTTCTGTACTTTTTGAGTCTCTTGCAGGTGTCAGGATAGTCGACGCGTGCTGCCACCCTGTGGCTGAATCGTGCAATGACACATTTACAGCGCGGCAAGGCTGGTCCTGAAGCTCAGCAATGTGACGCTCAGGGCAGTAATTGTCAGAGTTTTATCTGAGTTGTAAATTCCTGAATAATCTTACGATTTTCATGTATAAGTTCTCTGATGCTGGTGCTGTTTTGATAGGTCCATGGTGTTGATTCAACTGCCACAGACTCTGCCTTCCCCCCTGTAAAAGTTGATTTTACTGTTGAAGAGATGGCCTGTCTCCCTGCAGGGCAATTATTCAAACTGTCTACCCCCTCTTTGTCATCAGGAAGGCCGAAGGAGCCTGCGGAAGAATTAAAAAAAAAAAACCAAAATAAAA
>NW_026068384.1:29895-33907 GCF_014885135.2 Alexandromys fortis | reverse complement strand
TGTTGGTTGAACAAGGTGTCCATTCAAAGAGAAGAGCTTCACAAAAAGACAGTACAAGCTGTAGAGATAAATCCTGGTGCCACTGCCAGTGGCCCCTCATTCTGCCCAAAACATACCACTGTCAACCACATTCAGAGGGTCTAGTTTCCTTCCCAGTATGGCTATAGCTTCAGCCATTTGATATTCTTCTGTTGAGAAGTCTGTTTAGTTTTGTAGTCCATTTTTAGTGTGTTATTTGTAATTTTTAATTTTTATCTTTTGATGTCTACTTTCTTTATCTGCATATATTTTGGAGATTCCTTTGGACATTAGTTTTTTGCATGTTGGTGGATATGTATCTGGTTTCTTTCCTCTACGTCTTGACATGCAGTTCTGCCAGCACCATTTGTTGAGGATTCTATCTTTATTTCAGTGTTTAATTTCAGCTTCTTTGTCAAAACTCAGCTGAACGTCTGTGTGGGTTACTATCTGCGTCTTTGATTTGATTCCAGTGGTCAGTTCTCTGCTTTTATGCCAATACCAAGCTGTTTTCATTACTGTATCTCTAATGGAGGACACTCTCCTGTACAGGATTCTTTTGGCTATCCTTGGTTTTTCTGATATTGATTATTCTTTAAACGGATATTAAGAATTTGTTGGATTCTATTTAATCTATAGATGGCTTTTTGACAGATTGCCGTTTTTATTATGTCTATCCTCTCTAAGATCATGGCGAGATATTTCCATTTCCTGGTAAATTCTTCAATTTCTCTCACCAAAAGCTAAAAGTTAATTTCATAGATGTATTTAACTTTGGTTAGTGTTACCCTGTATTCGTCTATGGCTTCGCGGTCCCTGGGAATGTGTCTCATGCAAACCAGTACATGCAAGAAGAGTCCTAACAAAAGTATTGTAATTTGCATTTAGTCTGTCCTGTTATACAGAGTAAAAAGCAGAACCTTAACTCTGACCCCTCCCCTGACTCACATACATGGTCATGAGCAACTCTTGCCTCTCCACGCCAGAAACAACCCCGCAGTGAACAACACTGAGAAGAATGAAAAGAATTACATAGAAACAAGGCAGAAACAATGCAGAAGCAAAGCGCTCTTTTATAACTGGTGGAATGTGAAGAACTGAGCTCAAAGTCCACGCCAGTAAAGAACCATTGATCCCGGGTTCTGATTCAGACATAACATTTGAAAAACTGGCAGAGAAGGTTTGCTTTCATCTATGTTTGGGGTTGTAAAACAACTGTTTCAGAGCTTCATCTCATCTGCCCCAGGAGGAGCAAGCACTTTGAGCCAGTTCTGTGTCTCCACAATTTCATAGTTATTTAAATTTTATTTTAATTAAAAAAAAGTTTTAACCATAAATTATGTAATTATGTTTAGTCAAATATTAAACTGATACATAATGAAACATAGAAAATATAAGCATGATTACAAGAATTATACCACTGGAGGTATGAAGAATGCTTTGTAAGAATCCCTTTTGATCTAATCTTGCCAATTTTTCATCAAAAATTTGTGCAGCATTCGAGGGTTATGATTTAGCAAAAGTCCCATGTAAGTGATCATTGAAAGATTGAGCAGAGGCATTGCCCAAAATATAGCTGGAAAATCATTCCATTCATGTAAAGAATCATTATAACCGAAACTCATTTATTGGAATATGTCATTGCTCTACAGTGTTTTGTCTGCAGGGATGTATGTAAAGCAATGCCAGCCACATTAGCAGTATTAACAACAGCAAAAGGTCAGGAATTACAGCTATTACTAAACCTAACATGAACTTTGTTCTTTTCAACGTCTTATTGAAGAATTCAGAAAGAAATACGGCCTAGAAAATTTTGAGCCCAAGAATGACCTAAGTTTACAGGCAGCTAAGTTTGTGTGTGATGCTCTAGTGTCGTAAGTGATGATGAGGATTAAACTGAAAAGAGGAATTAGTGCATGACTACAATTGATAATCATTAATACTAATTCCTGTGTAAAATTCATTCATTCACATAAAAATACATATGGTAGGGCTGGAGAGATGGCTCAGAGGTTAAGAGCAGTGGCTGCTCTTCCAAAGGTCCTGAGTTCAATTCCCAGCAACCACATGGTGGCTCACAACCATCTGTAATGAGGTCTGGTGCCCTCTTCTGGCCTGGAGGCATACATACAGACAGAATATTGTATACATAATAAATAAATAAATATTAAAAAATACATATGGTAGCAGCACAGAAGCAGTAACATTA
This sequence comes from Alexandromys fortis, assembly GCF_014885135.2. NCBI lineage: Eukaryota > Metazoa > Chordata > Mammalia > Rodentia > Cricetidae > Alexandromys > Alexandromys fortis. The sequence continues at coordinate 31,680 of NW_026068384.1, read as the reverse complement.
TTACTTCTAAATAAGATAAATAGATGATTGGATATTTCTGTTCCAACTCATGATCCATGGAAAACCGGAACTGGTTTTACGGTGCCTCCGATTTGCCAACTGTGCGTCTGTATTGCAGTTTGCACTGTGAGTAAGGAAATAAGATCATCCCGGATTCTTCCATCTCCCCAGGATAGAGAACAGCTTCCATTTACCATTTATTATTGGCTAGATTCATCCTGGTACCAAAGAGCTAATATTCCTTTCACCACATGGCTGACAATTGATCCATTTATTTTGAATAATTTTCCGAATTTGCTGAAAAATTTTCTAAATAAGCTGCTGATATTTTAAACTGTAATATTTAAAATCTGAACACATAATTTCCACTATTATTATCCCAGGTCTAATGGATTATGCTCAGAGTCTTTGAGTATAAGTTCCAGATTTTCCTATTTTAATACCAGGTTGTGCCCACTGCTGAAAGCCCATTGAAAACCAAGGACCATTTCCAAATCGTTTGCCTCCCTTTTATCCGTAGAAGTAAAATTACATGGAGTCCCATCAGAATTATTCAGATAAGTCCAGTTATTCCAAGGAGGAGTGTGGATGCTGGGAGTGGTCTGCACTAACACATCAGGATCTGCCCAAAAGACACGCTCAAATAGTGGTGGGTTAGGGACATAACCACTGAGCCATCTCTCCAGCTCCTGAAAGCTACAATATTATTCATTACAAATTCTTTTTTTTATTTGTAAATAGTCCCACAATTTTCTTATTCAAAGTTCCAGGAATAGAAACTGCAGGAATTTGTAAAGCTTCTTTAAGCTGAAACATGTATTCTATTTTTCCATTTGGAATGCAGAAATGATAGCAGAACAATCTAGAAATTAAGACATCGCTGTTGAATTCCATAGACTAACATTTCCTCATAACTTGTTGATTTAGAAAATATCTGCTTTGTTTAAATCCATTCAAGGGGACATAGATCTTGAGCTCAAATGCCTGTATGATATTGATGCGTATCCAATAATAAAACTTTAAATGGAAAGTTAGGGTTTATTCTTCTCAAAAAATCCTTTTTCATTGGATCATGAGGTACGTTTACTTCCATCAGCAATTTTATTACTAGAGCAAGGGCTATATAACTACTGATCCCATTGTCAAAGAATCCAAATATTTTCTTTTTTATACATGGTCGTTACTTGTGCAGCAGGCACTAGTTTCTATTTTGACAAAGCGCCAGTTGTTTTTATTTCCTTTTCTTTGAAAATAGTAAAACTCATAAACCATGTAGACCAGAAACGGACAGGTAATTCCTCACCTTATCTCATAGCTTTTTCAACATTAGCTTTAATTCTTTACAAAGTATCTATGTCTTAGGTGCCTTCTGGAAACCGAGGAATTATAAGGCTTCATTACTTCCACTCACATTTCTAAATCAGAAAGAGAAACATGAAGCCAATGAGTTTTTATTGCAAGTTTTATTTATTGAATGTTTTTATTTATTATTTATTTTTATTTATTGAATGTTTTATTTATTGAATGTTTTTATTGAGTGTTTTAGCATAGCAAGGTACAGAGAAAATTTGGCTTGTCCCATTACCCTGTAATGAAGATTACTTACCTGGTTAATATTTTAAAACCCTTCCTAAATTTTCCTCTTTATGGTCCTTGTTCTGGTGCCACTTATTATCATCTTGTGCACTGTGGTCCTTTGTAAGGTTGTCTTGTAAATCAGTACACGGGGATGCAGAGTATGAACAACTGCACAATAATATTTATTTAGTATGGCTTTTTTATTTT
>NW_026068384.1:24247-28020 GCF_014885135.2 Alexandromys fortis | reverse complement strand
CATCCCTGCATCTCTGGGATGAATCTCAATTGATCACGAAGGTTTTTTTTTAACAGTGTTAATGATGTTTATTATAAATAAGACAATTTGCATTTATTAATCAATTTATTTATTTATTTATTTATTTATTTATTAATTAAAGATTTCTGTCTCTTCACCAGATCATGAAGGTTTTTAAAATGCATTCCTGGATTTAGTTTGCCATCATTTTATTGAGTACTTTTGCGTTAATGTTCATTAGTGTGATTGGTTTGCAATTCTCTTTCTCGGGTGAGTCTTTGTGTGGTTTGTCATCGATCTTACTCTAGTCTCAGAGTTCTGGCAATGTTCCTTCTGGTTATATTATGTGCAAAAATTATTTGTCCCTGGGATATATTGTTTGCTTTTGATGACAGCTTCTATTTCTGTAAAGTGTATATGCCTATTTAAATTGCTCACATAGGCTTTATTTGATTTAGGTAGATGGTGCCTAGCCAGAAAATTGTCCATTTCTTTTATGTTTCCCAATTTTGTGGAGTACAGGTTTCTGTGGGATGCTCTAAGGATTATGCAGATTTCCTTAGTGTCTGTCGTCAGGTATCCCTTTTCATTTCTGATTGTGTTAATTTGGTGTTCTCTCGTCATTTTTATTAGTTTGCATAGGGGTTTGTCTATTTTGTTAATTTTCTCAAATAACCTGCTATTTTTCTCATTGATTCATTATTTTTTGTTTCTTTTTAAATTATTTGAACACTCAATTTGATTATTTTAAGTTTTCTACTCCTATTGGGCATGTCTGCTTTTTTTTTGTTCTAGAACATTCATGTGTGTTAAGTCACTGGTGTGATCTTTCTGTCTGAGCTGTGAACTTCCCTCTTAGCACTGCTTTCACTGTGCTCCATAGGTTTGGGGACAACGTGCCTTTGTTTTTGTTGAATTTCAGTAAATCTTTGTTTTACCTTGACCCATGCGTGGTTCCGTAGCTTGCTGTCCAATTTCCATTGATTTGTAGGATTTCTGAGAGAGCTGTTTTTGTCAAGTTCTAATTTTAAGCCTTGCTGATCTGATAGCACACAGTCTATAACTCCATTTTTTTCTGGTTTCTGTGTGTTTGCTGTGTTACACAGTGTGTGGTCATTTTCATAGGGAATGAGAAGTCCCGAGAAGATGGTTTATTCTTTCTCGTTTGGGTGGAATATTCTATAGATGTCTGTTATTCATTCCACCTCTTTTTTCTCTTATAAATTTCTGTCTTGTTCACTTGCCCATTGTCAAGTTCTTATTATTATCAAACATCTTTAAACAAACAATGCTAATTCACTCACCCAAAGGATGCACGTGCTCACTCACAGGGAGCTTTTTCCCATGATTATCATTAGGTGTTTCTATAGTTCAATAACAACGATGCTTTTTCATGTCATTGATCATAGTTAAACTCTGCGTAGAATTTAAGACATGATTTATTTTATTAGTTTTGTGGTTGCTTTGGGTTGTTTAGATACTTCTTTGCAGTCTTCACCTTTTTATGTTGGGTTGTGTTTAAGTGTTGGTTGATGCTCAGGCTGTTTAGCGGTGTTGGGGTTTGATGGTGTTTTTAGGTTATTTGTGAGGTATGTTGGTGGTATTTTGATATACTACTGTTATGTTTGCTGAATATTATCCTGGGGCATTAGTGTCGAGTTGATAGACACTTGGGATTCTATTAAAAATTATTTATATGGAGGTAGGTATGTTATTGGATGTTACGTTAGAGTTCAATATTATAGGTTGATGGGCAGTTTATGATGGTGACGGGTTGTGATTTATGGGTGCAGGGGGGGCTGGTGTAGCTGCTTTACATAGTTGCTCCGCGTGATTGGTTGTTTCTGGTTGAACATTGTTTATAGGTGTTTATTATCGAGGTTGTTATTATTATTGTGGAAATTAGGTGAGTAGAACTATTGGGATGCAAACTAGTGTGATTACGAACGAGAGTAAATATCATTTTTCCATTCCATTTTGTCCACTCAGGGCCGAGGAGCTGAGTGTGGATGGTGGAGGTGACTTTTGGAGTAGCTTTTTCTAGTCCTATGAGGTCTGGTATGGTTAGGGCTGTTTTAAAGCTTGTGTTGAGTGTTGTTAGGGGTAACAGTCGGTGTATGATTGTTGGGAAGTAGCCCAGGGAAGTTGAGAATTAGGTTTTAGGGTGAGGTTTTGTTGGTGGAAGGTGTTGGTTAAGTTGTTAAGGTCTAGCATGATATTAAATCCTGCAATAATAACTATTAGAGCTGTAGTTTTTACGGTATCAAGGTATGGTTATTGCTTGTACAGTCGTTGGATTGGGTTGATTATTGATGTGATATTTTTGTTAATTATAATCATGGAAGGGAAATGAGGTTTATTTATTAGGACGAAATAAATGATTCGTATGCTGTAAATGTCTGCTATAGACGTCGCTACTAATGTAATTGATATGCCTCATGCATTGGTGTAGCAGGTGTCAGCTGCTTCTGTGATTTTATTCCCGTTAGGGCTAAGCTGACGATTGTCAGGCAGGAGGACGTAAATGTTACGGCTTTTCCCAGCCCTCCGATTTATCGAATGTCTTGTTCTTCATTGATGTTGTGGATAATGGATCCTGTGCATATAAATAATATAGCTTTAAGGAATGCGTGGGTGCAAATGCGTAGTAAATTAGGTGAGGTGATCAATGCCTAGGGTGACTATTTTAGGTCCTATTTGGATTGAAGTTGAGAACGCTACGGTCTTTTTCATGTCACTTTGGGTGAGTGCGCAGATTGCTGTATTTAGGGTGTTTATAATACCCTAATGACTAGAATTATAATATAGCTATCATTATAATATTACTATAATTAGAATATAGCTAAGCATAGGATTGCTGTGAGGATAGTGCTGTTATTGGAGGTAGGGGGTGAAATCAGATTAATAAAGAGATTAATAAAGACGCCCCTGCAACAACTACAGTGCGTGATGAAGTCATGTGAGACGGGGTTGTCCTTCTTTGGCTGAGGACCGAATTGAGCTGACTTCCCTGTGGCTGCTGGTAGGAGGTTATTATTTATAATAATTAATTATTCTCATGAGTTGGGTTATTATTTATAATGAAGATTTGTTGACGTTCTCATGAGATATTTTATGTGTAGAATCAGGCTATTGCTAATAAAAGGCCAACATCACCGATACGACTGTATAAGATGGCCTGCAGGGCGGCTGTATTTGCGTCGGCCTGTCCGTATCATCATCCAATTTGTGTGGATGACGTAATTCCTACGCCGTCTCAGACAATGGAAAGTTGGAATAGGTTGTTAGCGGGAGTTAAGATGACTCTAGTGATTAGGAATGTTAATAGGTATTTGATAAATTGGTCTCGTGACGGAATGAATGTATCATAGAAAATTCTATAATTGATCACCTTATGTAATAGTAAGTATGAGAGGTGAAATGTGTATAATATTTTATTTATTATATATATTATATTATATTATATTTACCAGTAAGTATAATATGACAGGTGAAATGTGGATAGCTATGTGTGTCGATTCTCGTGTGCGTGACGGTTGTGAGTGATTTCTGTGGTTGGTTAGTTTGCCCCAGAACAATAGGAGGTGTCAGACCGCGGCAATTATTCATGCTTTAGCTCCCGTAAAACTCCATGGGGTTTGGATTATGATGGCGGCAATGGTTAGCGCCCTGTGGCTGACTGAAGAAGAAGCTATGCTAGATTTTAGGTCCATTTGTTGGAGGCAGATGGAGCTGGTTATAATTATTCCTCACACTGACAATAGGATAAAAGG
>NW_026068384.1:9885-14391 GCF_014885135.2 Alexandromys fortis | reverse complement strand
GCCTGTCCGTATCATCATCCAATTTGTGTGGATGACGTAATTCCTACGCCGTCTCAGACAATGGAAAGTTGGAATAGGTTGTTAGCGGGAGTTAAGATGACTCTAGTGATTAGGAATGTTAATAGGTATTTGATAAATTGGTCTCGTGACGGAATGAATGTATCATAGAAAATTCTATAATTGATCACCTTATGTAATAGTAAGTATGAGAGGTGAAATGTGTATAATATTTTATTTATTATATATATTATATTATATTATATTTACCAGTAAGTATAATATGACAGGTGAAATGTGGATAGCTATGTGTGTCGATTCTCGTGTGCGTGACGGTTGTGAGTGATTTCTGTGGTTGGTTAGTTTGCCCCAGAACAATAGGAGGTGTCAGACCGCGGCAATTATTCATGCTTTAGCTCCCGTAAAACTCCATGGGGTTTGGATTATGATGGCGGCAATGGTTAGCGCCCTGTGGCTGACTGAAGAAGAAGCTATGCTAGATTTTAGGTCCATTTGTTGGAGGCAGATGGAGCTGGTTATAATTATTCCTCACACTGACAATAGGATAAAAGGGTCGCTATAATTTGGTTACTGCGTCTATAATTAAAGAGATCCGTATTATGCCGTATGCCCCGAGCTTTACTAGAGTTGCTGCTGGGATCATAGACCCTGCATTGGGGGCCTCGGCATGGGCTGTAGGGAGCCGTAGGAGGACTCCATGTAAGGTATATAAATTATTAATGCTGGACTCCATATAAGGGTATATAAATTATAAATGCTGGACTCCATATAAGGGTATATAAATTATAAAGGCTGGACTCCATATAAAGGTATATAAATTATAAATGCTGGTCTCCATATAAGGGTATGTAAATTATAAATGCTGGACTCCATATAAGGGTATATAAATTATAAATGCTGGACTCCATATAAGGGTATATAAATTATAAATGCTGGACTCCATATAAGGGTATATAAATTATAAATGCTGGACTCCATATAAGGGTATATAAATTATAAATGCTGGACTCCATATAAGGGTATATAAATTATAAATGCTGGACTCCATATAAGGGTATATAAATTATAAATGCTGGACTCCATATAAGGGTATATAAATTATAAATGCTGGACTCCATATAAGGGTATATAAATTATAAATGCTGGACTCCATATAAGGGTATATAAATTATAAATGCTGGACTCCATATAAGGGTATATAAATTATAAATGCTGGACTCCATATAAGGGTATATAAATTATAAATGCTGGACTCCATATAAGGGTATATAAATTATAAATGCTGGACTCCATATAAGGGTATATAAATTATAAATGCTGGACTCCATATAAGGGTATATAAATTATAAATGCTGGACTCCATATAAGGGTATATAAATTATAAATGCTGGACTCCATATAAGGGTATATAAATTATAAATGCTGGACTCCATATAAGGGTATATAAATTATAAATGCTGGACTCCATATAAGGGTATATAAATTATAAATGCTGGACTCCATATAAGGGTATATAAATTATAAATGCTGGACTCCATATAAGGGTATATAAATTATAAATGCTGGACTCCATATAAGGGTATATAAATTATAAATGCTGGACTCCATATAAGGGTATATAAATTATAAATGCTGGACTCCATATAAGGGTATATAAATTATAAAGGCTGGACTCCATATAAGGGTATATAAATTATAAATGCTGGACTCCATATAAGGGTATATAAATTATAAATGCTGGACTCCATATAAGGGTATATAAATTATAAATGCTGGACTCCATATAAGGGTATATAAATTATAAATGCTGGACTCCATATAAGGGTATATAAATTATAAATGCTGGACTCCATATAAGGGTATATAAATTATAAATGCTGGACTCCATATAAGGGTATATAAATTATAAATGCTGGACTCCATATAAGGGTATATAAATTATAAATGCTGGACTCCATATAAGGGTATATAAATTATAAATGCTGGACTCCATATAAGGGTATATAAATTATAAATGCTGGACTCCATATAAGGGTATATAAATTATAAATGCTGGACTCCATATAAGGGTATATAAATTATAAATGCTGGACTCCATATAAGGGTATATAAATTATAAATGCTGGACTCCATATAAGGGTATATAAATTATAAATGCTGGACTCCATATAAGGGTATATAAATTATAAATGCTGGACTCCATATAAGGGTATATAAATTATAAATGCTGGACTCCATATAAGGGTATATAAATTATAAATGCTGGACTCCATATAAGGGTATATAAATTATAAATGCTGGACTCCATATAAGGGTATATAAATTATAAATGCTGGACTCCATATAAGGGTATATAAATTATAAATGCTGGACTCCATATAAGGGTATATAAATTATAAATGCTGGACTCCATATAAGGGTATATAAATTATAAATGCTGGACTCCATATAAGGGTATATAAATTATAAATGCTGGACTCCATATAAGGGTATATAAATTATAAAGGCTGGACTCCATATAAGGGTATATAAATTATAAATGCTGGACTCCATATAAGGGTATATAAATTATAAATGCTGGACTCCATATAAGGGTATATAAATTATAAATGCTGGACTCCATATAAGGGTATATAAATTATAAATGCTGGACTCCATATAAGGGTATATAAATTATAAATGCTGGACTCCATATAAGGGTATATAAATTATAAATGCTGGACTCCATATAAGGGTATATAAATTATAAATGCTGGACTCCATATAAGGGTATATAAATTATAAATGCTGGACTCCATATAAGGGTATATAAATTATAAATGCTGGACTCCATATAAGGGTATATAAATTATAAATGCTGGACTCCATATAAGGGTATATAAATTATAAATGCTGGACTCCATATAAGGGTATATAAATTATAAATGCTGGACTCCATATAAGGGTATATAAATTATAAATGCTGGACTCCATATAAGGGTATATAAATTATAAATGCTGGACTCCATATAAGGGTATATAAATTATAAATGCTGGACTCCATATAAGGGTATATAAATTATAAATGCTGGACTCCATATAAGGGTATATAAATTATAAATGCTGGACTCCATATAAGGGTATATAAATTATAAATGCTGGACTCCATATAAGGGTATATAAATTATAAATGCTGGACTCCATATAAGGGTATATAAATTATAAAGGCTGGACTCCATATAAGGGTATATAAATTATAAAGGCTGGACTCCATATAAGGGTATATAAATTATAAAGACTACGATATAGGCTAGCCATAGGATGTTATTACACCATGTTTGCTTGATTGGTGAGAGGCTTAGTGTTATTAGGACGAAGTTTAATATTCCTGTTGAGTTTTGAATACAGATTAAGTGAATTAATAGGGGGCTGGATCCTATTAAGGTGTGAAATAGTACATTAATCCCAGCGTGGAGTCATTCTGTGTGGTTTCCCTATCGTGTGCTGATGATAATGCTCAGGGTTGGAATGAGGGCGGCTTCAAATATGACATAGAATATGAGTTCAGTGGCAGGGAATGTCATGGTAAGTACAGTTTGGAGGCTTACTATTAGGGAGATTTTATATATATATATATATGTTTTGTTGTGTTCGGGTTCTTTATTTATATGATTTTTGCCGTCTAGGAGTATTAGTAGAAGTCTTCAGGTTACGACAAGAATTGGGGCAGATAAAGTCTGCGGAGAATATGGTGGAGAAGCTCAGGCTGTTTTCGTGTTTTGTCACAGAAGGTTAGTAGCGCTGAGGTTAACTAGGAGGCTGTAAGTTCTTACATCGACACAGACTTCTTTGTCACTGGAAAGTCAGTTCCTGGTTAGTAGTATCAATGATGGTAAAATAATTTTAGCATTGTAGAAGGTTTAGGTTGTGCACGAAGTCAGAGCCGTAGGGGTTGGAAATTTTTGCTAATATGGCCACAGCCCCACAGCTGCCTCGCAGGAGAAAATACTAAAATAACGATGGGGATTGGGAATATAATTATGGACTGTGTGATTAAGGGTGCGTTAGTGGCCAGGATAAATAAGGATAGTGTCATACCTTCTAGGCAGAGGAGGGTGGGTATAAGGTGCGATCGGAATAATAGGGATCCTAGGAAAGAGAATGTGAAGGCCAGGGTGATGTTAGATACGGCAGGTGTCATTTTCAGTAATTATAATCTAATGAGTTGATAACATTAATGTTAATTACAGTAATTACCAATTATTATGTTCATTCTAAGCCTTTTGTGTCCACTCATAAGCTAGGCCTAGGGCAAAAATTGTGACGAGGATGAATGCGATGATTGTTGGTTTGTTTACGTTTATATATAACATATATATAACATTATGTTTATATATTTATGTTTTTATATATATGTTTATGTATGTTTACGTTGGTGAATTGTTTACCCATGGTAATACGAGGAGAAATGCGATTTCAAGGTCAGAGAGCAGGAAGGGTTGGCTGAAT
>NW_026068384.1:3109-7072 GCF_014885135.2 Alexandromys fortis | reverse complement strand
GCCTGTCCGTATCATCATCCAATTTGTGTGGATGACGTAATTCCTACGCCGTCTCAGACAATGGAAAGTTGGAATAGGTTGTTAGCGGGAGTTAAGATGACTCTAGTGATTAGGAATGTTAATAGGTATTTGATAAATTGGTCTCGTGACGGAATGAATGTATCATAGAAAATTCTATAATTGATCACCTTATGTAATAGTAAGTATGAGAGGTGAAATGTGTATAATATTTTATTTATTATATATATTATATTATATTATATTTACCAGTAAGTATAATATGAGAGGTGAAATGTGGATAGCTATGTGTGTCGATTCTCGTGTGCGTGACGGTTGTGAGTGATTTCTGTGGTTGGTTAGTTTGCCCCACTGTGTGGCAGCAATGATGGAGATCGAATAAAGGGAGACAACAAGGATGTTTGTTCCTAGGAGAATAATGGATGGATCTGATCAAGAGAGTAAGGAGATTGTAATAATTAGTTCTCCAATTAAATTGTTGGTGGTAGGGCAAGGTTAGCTCAGCCTGCTGTGATTCATCGTGTGGCCGTCAGAGGGAAATGATTATTGATCGACTACGGATGCGTTCATAGGTTGTGTTTGCTGGACAGAACAATAGGGAGGATGTCAGACCGCGGGCAATTATTCATGCTTTAGCTCCCGTAAAATTTCATGGGGTTTGGATTATGATGGCGGCAATGGTTAGCGCCCTGTGGCTGACTGAAGAATAAGCTATGCTAGATTTTAGGTCCATTTGTTGGAGGCAGATGAAGCTGGTTATAATTATTCCTCATACTGACAATAGGATAAAAGGGTCGGCTATAATTTGGTTACTGCGTCTATAATTAAAGAGATTCATATTATGCCGTATCCCCCTAGCTTTAGTAGAGTTGCTGCTGGGATCATCGACCCTGCATTGGGGGCCTCTGCATGGGCTTTAGGGAGCCATAGGAGGACTCCATATAAAGGTATATAAATTATAAATGCTGGACTCCATATAAGGGTATATAAATTATAAATGCTGGACTCCATATAAGGGTATATAAATTATAAAGGCTATGATACAGGCTAGCCATAGGATGTTATTACACCATGTTTGGTTGATTGGTGAGAGGTTTAGTGTTATTAGGATGAAGTTTAATGTTCCTGCTTAGTTTTGAATATAGATTAAGTCAATTAATAGGGGGATGGATCCTACTGAGGTGTAAAATAGTAAGTTAATCCCAGCATTGAGTCATTTGGTTTGGTTTCCCTATCATGTGCTGATGATAATGCTAAGGGTTGGAATAAGGGTGGTTTCAAATAGGACGTAGAATATGAGTTCAGTGGCAGGGAATGTTATGATAAGTAGTGTTTGGAGGCATATTAGTGGGGAGATATATAGTTTTGTGTTGTGTTCGGGTTCTTTTTTGATATGATTTTTGCTGGCTAAGAGTATTAGTAGAAGTCGTCAGGTTAGGACTAGAAGTGGGGCAGATAAAGTGTCTGCGGAGAATATGGTCGAGAATCTCAGGCTGTTTTCGTGTTTTGTCACAGAAGGTTAGTAGAGATGAGGTTAACTAGGAGGAGGCTGTAAGTTCTTACATTGATCCAGACTTTTTTGTCACTTGAAAGTCAGTTCCTGGTTAGTAGTATCAATGATGGTAAAATAATTTTAGCATTGTAGAAGGTTTAGGTTATGCACGAAGACAGAGCCATAGGTGTTTGAAATTTTTGCTAATAGGGCCAGCTCTACAGCTGCCTCGCAGGCAGCAAATAATAACGATGGGGATTGGGAATATAATTATTGACTGTGTGTTTAAGGGTGTGTTAGTGGCTAGGATAAATAAGGATACTGTCATACCTTCTAGGCAGAGGAGGGTGGATATAAGGTGTGATTGGAATATTAGGGATCCTAGGAAACAGAATGTGAAGGCCAGGGTAATGTTAGATATGGCAGGTGTCATTTTCAGTAATTATGATATAATCTAATGAGTTGATAACATTAATGTTAATTACAGTAATTACCAATTATTATGTTCATTCTAAGCCTTTTTGTGTCAACTCATAAGCTAGGCCTAGGGCTAAAATTGTGATGAGGATGAATGCGATGATTGTTGGTTTGTTTGCTTTGGTGAATTGTTTACCCATGGTAATACGAGGAGAAATGCGATTTCAAGGTCAGAGAGCAGGAAGGGTTGGCTGAATGAGCCCATGGTTTCAATAATGATTAGTATGGGAATGAGGGACATGGGAGCAGCCTGGGGTAGGAAGTGGGCTAATGAGGCTTTTAGTTTATGGCAGAGCCTAGGATCTCAGCCCCAGCTCACAGTGGGATTGCAATTCCTAAATTTGTTAATTGTGTTTTTAGGGTGGATGTTTGTGGTAAGAGCCCTAGAAGGTTATTTGAGCCAATAAATATAATTAACGATACTGGTATGAGTCATCATGTGCATCCTTTGGGTGAGTGAATTAGCATTATTTCTTTAATAAAAAGTTTGAATAGTCATTGTTGGAATGAGTGGAAGAGGTTTGAGACCAGTCGTTTGGAGGAGGTTATAAGTATTGATGGGAATATAATAATTACAAGCGGAATACTGAATTTTCCTGCCGTTATAGATTAGGGTTTGATCAGTATTTGAGTTATAATAATGTTTCTTTTACATGTGTGAGTGCACTTGTATTATGGGCATGGATGACAAGGATTGAGACTTCATCTTGATAGATTGTCCTGGTTATTAGTATTTAGTGTCCTCCAACTCTTCTGACTGATTTTAGTATGAAATCTAATGTTAGATATTAGGATAGATAAACCTGCTTGTATCTTGGGTCCTTTCCCACAACGTTTACTCTGAGGTACTGTCTTTCAGGTTGAGGTGTGTTTCCTGAATACAAAAGATGGCTGATTCTTGTTTTATTATCTATTCTCTTAGCCTGTGTGAAACAAAGTTTGGCTGGTTTTAGTTTTCTGTATTTGTATTTCAGGTCTCATTGTGTTCTGCACATTTATCCAAGATATTTTTGCTTTCAGGTTTTCCATTGAGAAGTTGGGAGTAATTCTGTTATGTTTATCTAAATATGTTACTTGGCCTTTTTCTTTTGCAGTTTGTAATTTTCTTGATTCTGTATGCTTTTGTGTTTGATGATTTGTGGTATGACGAGGGGATCTTTTTAATCTACTTGTTGTTCTTCATGCTTCTTATCCCTCCACAGGGAAATCCTTCTTTAAGTTGGGAAAGTTTACTTCTCTAATTTTCTTGATTATATTTTCTGTGCCTTCTATCTTAATTTTCTTAGGTTTTCTTTTGTTGTTTTCCCAGTATGTTTTCTGTTAAATTTGTTATGTTTAATATTTTTTTTGTCTTTAGCCTGATCTAACTATCTTCAAACCCTGAGATTTTCTCTTACATCTTTTATTCTGTTTGTTATACTTCCCTTTGTATTTTCTGCTCTTTTACCATGGTTTTTCATATCCAGTGTTTCTATTGTTTTCTTTATTGCATGTATTTCATTCTTAACTCTTAAACCATTTTCTTCAACAGTCTGATTTCTTCCTTTGTTATCTTGTTTTTTTTTTGTGTGTGATTTATTAACTTCTTTCAGATTTCTGCTGTTGCTTTTTTTCCCTCATTTTTTTGTTAGGTTTTCTTCTCACTTTAAATGTCTCTATCCTCTCCATAAAGTTATCTTTGTAAATAATTTTACTCTGCCTTTCTTTGAAATCTGCCTAATCTGTGATTACTTGATTCTGATGTTGCATATGTTGCTGGTCACGCGCCTCCTGGTTCTCTGCACTCTAACCCATTTCTTTCAGAGTTGCAGCCCTGTGGCCCGAGAAAAGGTGAGTTTTTGGGGTCGACGGGATCAGCAGCTTCCAGGGGTCAGTGGTTGGGTGGCTCATCAGTTAGACCGCATGTGGGCCACTCTTTAGCTAGCTAGTGAAAAACAGCCAATTGTGATGTGGCTTGGGGATATGAACGAGTATGA
>NW_026068384.1:0-840 GCF_014885135.2 Alexandromys fortis | reverse complement strand
TCATGGATCTGGCTCATGTCAAGGTTCTGTTTTATGGCTCAGTGGTTAGGATTCTTTTTAGGGTGTTAGTTTCGAGTTCGGGACGTGGGGTCAAGGGTACAGGTACAGCTTGGGTTTGTAATGGAGTCATGGGTTTGTGTCCTGTTTCAGGTTAGGGTTTAATAATAAATTAATATTTATTGTTGATTTGGGGTTAGTTGTTTGTGTTAGGGCTCGGTTTAGGGTAAGGGTTCGGTCTATACTTTTGGTCCTGGTTTCTGTTTATGGTTCCAGTCCTGGTTGGTTCGGGGCGAATGGTTTGGGGTGGGGAACAGCTTAGTGATCATGGTTTGTGTTCAGCCTCTTGCCGCAGTTCTGAGTAAGTGTAGGGGCCGGATTTGATTCTCTGTTGCTGGTTATGTCGGGCTTGGTTTAGTGTTTGGTTAGTGTTTCTGTTCCTGTCTAGGGTTTTCGGGTGTTGTCAGGCTGAGGTCTAAGCTTTGTTTGTACCCTCAGTGTTAGAGAATTAGTGTTGTGGTTTATGGTGTTGTAGGAGGTGGGGTTAATGGCTACGCTTATGTTCAGCTGTTCTAGCTATGGTTAGGGGTTTTGGGTTCTGGTTGGGTTTGGGTTCGAGTTACTGTTCGGGCGTAGTATTTATGTTCGGGATTGTGTTACTGTGTGGGGGTCGGGTAAGAGTTTGGGTTAGGTTTTGGGAATAATTCGGGTTAGGGTTTATGGTTTTGGTTTAGGGTTAAGCTTGGGGTTAGAGTTTGTGTTCGTGCTTGAGTTCATGTTCAGGTTAGGGTTATTGTTCGGGTTTAGAGTTTAGGGTTCTGGATCTGGTTAGGGTTTTAGTTA
>NW_026068383.1:157818-161452 GCF_014885135.2 Alexandromys fortis | reverse complement strand
CCTCCTGAGTGACCAGGATTTAAGACCTTTCCCACCACTGTCGGGTCACAAATCTTTTTTTATTTTTTATTTTAATTAAAAAAAAAAAAGCTGTTTTTAGCGAGGTGACAGTATTGGTTCAGCCCTTTAATCCCTGCACTTGGAAGGGGAAGCAGGACAGTCTCTTTGTGTTTGAGGCCAGTATGGACCACAAAGCAAGTTCTAGGACAGCTAGGGCTGTTACACAGATAAACATTCTCTTGAAAAACAAAAATGATAATAATAGTAATAATAATAATAAAAATAATAATAATATGTGAACAGTAGTAAAAATTGACAAGAGTAGTAAAATAATATAAAAGGTATTTCAGATTCAAGCAAGGATGTGGTTAAATAGAGAAAACTGTACCTTTGAAATACATAATTTACTTTATTTTTGTTGTATTTCTTTCTGGCTTTGAACTCATTGCTGTAGCTGAGGATTTACTTGGACTCCTAATTTTCATAACTCAGCCTGATTACACTAATGTGTCACCATGACTTTTTACCAGCTTCCTAAAGGTCTATCCCTTGTATATATTAGGAAATGTTGTAATAATTAATATTTGGTTCTAATTTCTAATAAACTTCATTTTCATTTTAATTTTTAACTTTTAACATATATTATGGGTATTGCTTTGCCGCCAAGTATGGCTATAAATCAAATGTCTTCCTGGTGTGGTTCTTTTCACTTGAGAAGAAGTTTCCTATCCCTGGAATCCAGAGTTACAGACGGTTTGTTTGTGCCTGCTATTTATTTATTTTGATTTGGGTTTTTTGTTTGTTTGTTTGTTTTGTTTTGTTTTTCAAGACAGGGTTTTTCTGTGTAACAGTTCTAGCTGTCCTGGAACTAGCTCTTATAGACCAGGTTGGCCTTGAACTCACAAAAATCTGCCTGCCTCTGCCTCCTGAGTGCTGGGATTAAAGGTGTGCCTCAAGGACCCATGCAAGGGAGCACGGGCACCTTCAGCTTGTGCTGCAGGGTCTCCTGTGTTCTATTCGACCCTGCCCTGCCCACCAAGTTAGCCCTTTTGTCCGCGGGTCATTGGACTACAAGGCGTCCATGTTTCGGTGCTGAGGAGTTCCATCTGGACCGGAACAGTTCCTGCTTGTACACTGAGGAGATAAACCCAGAGAGTCAGTCACAGCAAAGACTGGATCAAGACACCAGGCCTCTCCTGGCTCCATTTGAAGTAAGAGATGGGCACGCGCCAATGCAAGAATTCCTCCAACAACCTAAAAGGCAACATGACATCACCAGAATACAGGGATCATGAAATAAGAAGAATTGTACACTCTATTACAGAAGAATTAGAAGAAATCGACTCAAACATGAATTATGTGAAAATAATAGAGGACCTTAAATAGGAGGTGAAAAACTGCCATAAACAATTAGAGATTACAAACAAAAAGGTAGATGAAATGAATAAATATCTCAAAGATACCCAAGAAAACCAAGAGAAACAAGAAAAAGCAATCAAACAATTAATTGAAACAGTTCAAGACTTGAAGAATGAAATGGAAGTAATGAAGAAAACACATACCGAGGGAAGGATGGAGTGGAAAATCTAGGTAAAGAAACAGAAACTACAGAGACAAGTACTACAAACAGATTACAAGAGATAGAAGAAAGAATCTCAGACACTGAAGATACCATAGAGAAAATAAACACACTGATCAAAGAAAACAGCAAAACCAACAAATTCTCATCACAAAACATTCAGGAAATTTGGGACACAATAAAAAGACCAAACCTAAGAATAATAAGGGTAGAAGAAGGAGAAGTACAGCTCAATGGTCCAGAAAATATATTTAATAAAATTATAGAAGAAAACTTTCTCAACCTAAATTAAGATATTCCTTTGAAGGTTCAAAAAGCATACAGAACACTGAATAGACTGGATCAAAAAAAATCCTCGCCATATAATAATCAAAACACAAAACTTTCAGAATAAAGAAAGAATATTAAGAGCTGCAAAGGAAAAATTGGAAAATATAAAAGAAATGGAAATTTTTTAGATAAGTACCATATACCAAAGTTAAACCAGGAACAGGTGAACAATATAAATAAACCTGTTAGTCATGAAGAATTAGAAGTTGTTATAAAAACCTCCCTACCAAAAAAAAAGCCCAGGTCCAGACAGTTTCAATGCAGAATTCCACCAGAACTTCCAAGAAGACCTAATACATATACTCCTTAATATATTTCACAATATAGAAACAGAAAAATCTTTGCCAAATTCCTTTTATGAAGCTACAGTCACCGTGATACCAAAACCACACAAAGACTCAACCAAAAAAGAGAATTATAGACCAATCTCACTCATGAACATCGATGCAAAAATACTCAATAAAATATTGGCAAACCGAAACAAAGAACACATTAGAAAAATTATCCATTATGATCAAGTAGGCTTCATCCCAGAGATGCAGGGCTGGTTCAACATATGCAAATATATCAATGTAATACATCATATAAATAAACTGAAAGAAATAAAAACATATGATCATTTCATTAGGTGCTGAAAAAGCATTTGACAAAAGTCAACATCCCTTTATGATAAAGGTCTTGGAGAGATTAGGGATACAAGGGTCATACCTGACTATAATAAAAAAATTTATAGCAAGCCGACAGCTAACATCAAATTAAGTGGAGAGAATCTCAAAGCCATCCCACTAAATCAGGAACATGACAAGACTGTCCACTCTCTCCACACCTCTTCAATATAGTGCTTGAAATTCTAGCAATAGCAATAAGACAACATAAGGGTGAAGATCAAAAGGATTCGAATTGGAANAAAAAAAAAAAATCAGTTGCCCTCCTATACACAAAGGATAAGGAAGCAGAGAGGGAAATCAGAGAAGCATCACCTTTCACAATAGCCACAAATAGCATAAAATATCTTGGGGGTAACTCTAACCAAGGAAGTTAAAGATCTATTTGACAAGAACTTTAAGTCTTTGAAGAAAGAAACTGAAGAGGACACCAGAAAATGGAAGGATCTCCCCTGCACTTGGATTGGGAGGATCAACATAGTAAAAATTGCAATTCTACTAAGGGGAAATTTATAGATCCAATGCAATTCCCATTAAAATTCCATCAAATTTCTTCACAGATTTTGAGAGAACAATAAACAACTTTATATGGAAAAACAAAAAACCCAGGATAACCAAAACAATCTGGCTATTTTTACCATCCCTGACTTGAAACTCGAACACAGAGCTTCAGTATTGAAAACAGTTTGATATTGGCATATAAACAGAGAAGTCGATCAATGGAATTGAATAGAAGACGCGGATTTTTACTCACAAGCCTATGAACACCTAATTTTCGATAAAGGAGCTAAAAGTATTCAATGGAAGAAAGAAAGCATCTTCAACAAATGGTGCTGGCGGAACTGGTTGTCAACCTGTAGAAGAATGAAAATAGATCCATATCTATCACCATGCACAAAACTTCAAATGAAGAATGGATGAAGAAAGTATGGAATATATACATATTAGAGTACTACTCAGCAGTAAAAAACAAGGACTTCTTGAAGTTTGCAGGCAAATGGATGGAAATAGAAAACACCATCCTGAGTGAGGTAAGCCAGACCCAAAAAGAGGAACATGG
>NW_026068383.1:124782-156092 GCF_014885135.2 Alexandromys fortis | reverse complement strand
ATTGCTCAGTGGTTAAAGGTACTTGGTGTCATACTTGATGACTTATAGTGGATGCCTGGAACCAACATCATGAATGGAGAGGACAAACAAACAAGTTGTTCTTTGATGTCCCATGTTCACTGTGGCAGGTCACATAATCCTTGAACAAATTAAATAAATAGTCCATTTTAAAACTCTTTGAGCCATAAGGGTTTATACTTATAACCCTAGTGTCAAGGATAGAAAAAAAATAGGGGAATCCCTGGGACTCACTGGCAAGACAACCTGACCTAATGGGTAAAATTCAGTCCCCAAAAGAGATTTCTTTCAAAGAAACATGTTGTTAGGTCCTATGTAATTAAACTAGATGTTGCCCTCTAGGTTTTACATGTACAAGAATGCCTACGTATAGAAGTGCTACTGTGTACACATAAATACGCTCACCCCCCTGTACAGACAGAACTGTACACAAATGGCATTAGGAAAAAAGCAAAAGAAAATTTCTCGGGTTCACAGTACTGAATTGCTAGATTAAATTAAATTGGTATGCAATCATTTTCTTACAGTCAGAGGTTTTCTCAAGTGTCTCTGTGTGGCCTGTCACAAGTCCTCACTGGATCCTTATTTGTGGTCCAGGAACCGCACACAATGCATTTCATACAGGAAAAAAAAAAAACAAAAACAAAAACAAAAAAAACAACAACAACAACAACAACAAAAAAAACATGTAACTTTGCCTGGATTGGAGGCTCACAATAATACATCCTGGCACTAGAGGGCAGCAAAGGTAGACTAGAAAACTGAAGGCCAGTTTGTGCTGTACAGTGAGACCTTGTCTGAAAACATGAGAACAGTCAAAGGCTTGTATTTGTAAAGCTTTGTTCAGAAGTGTGGAGGGCAAATTAGGGCAACTGTCTTAGGATTTCTATTGCTTCAGTGAAACATTATGACCAAATTATCTCTGGGAGGAATATGTTTATTTGGTGCACTTCCATAGCACTGGATGAAACTAGGGCAGGAATTCAAGCAGAGTAGGAACCTGGAGACAGGAGCTGATGCATAGGCCATTGAGGGGTGCTGCTTACTAGCTTGTTCATCATGGCTTGCTCACCCTGCTTTCTTACAGAAATGAGGACCACCAGCCCAGAGATGGTACTAGATAGAATGGTCTGGGCCCTCCCAACCAAAAAAAGCCCAGAACCTGATTGATGATTTAATGCAGAATTTTATCAGAACTTCCAAGAAGAGCTGATACCTATACTCCTTTTTTTCCCCCTATACTCCTTAATGTATTTCACATAACAGAAACAGAAGAGTCATTGCCAAACACTTTTTATGAAGCTACAGTCACCCTGATTCCAAAACCACACAAAGACCCAACCAAGAAAGAGAATTACAGGCCAATCTCACTCATGAACATCGATGCAAAAATTCTCAATGAAATTCTGGCAAACAGAATCCAAGAACACATGAAAAAAAGTTATCCATTACATTAAAACCGGCTTCATCCTTGAGATGCAGGGCTGGTTCAACATATGAAAATCTATCAATGTAATCCATCATATAAATAAACTGAAAGAAAAAAAGACGTGATCATTTCATTGGATGCAGAAAAAGCATCTTACAAAATTCAACACCCCTTTATGATAAAGGTTTTGGAGAGGTTAGGGATACAAGGATCATAACTAAATATAATAAAAGCAATATACAGCAAGCCAACAGCTAATATCACATTAAATGGAGAGAAACTCAAAGTCATTCCACTAAATTCAGGAACAAGACAATGCTGTCCGCTCTCATCATATCTCCTTAACATAGTTCGTGAAGTTCTAGTAATAGCAATAATACACGATCAGGAGATCAAGGGGATTCTAATCTAAAAGGGAAAAGTCAAACTTTCTTTATTTGCAGATGATATGATAGTGTATATTAGTGACCCCCAAACAACTACCAAAGAACTCTGACAACTGATAAATAACTTCAGTGAAGTGGCAGGCTACAAGATCAACTCAAAAAAATCAGTAGCCTTCCTATACACAAACGATAGAGAAGCAGAGAGGGAAAGCAGAGAAACTTCACCTTTTACAATAGCCACACATAGCATAAAGTATCTTGGGGTAACTCTAACCAAGGCAGTGGAAGATCTATATGACAAGAACTTTAAGGCATTAAAGAAAGAAATTGAAGAGGACACCAGAAAATAGAAAGACCTCCCATGCTCTTTGATTTGTAGGATCAACATAGTAAAAATGGCAATTCTAGCGAAGACAATCTATAAATTCAATGCAATCTCCATCAAAATCCCAACAAAATTCTTCACAGACCTTGAGAGAACAATAATCAACTTTATATGGAAAAAACAAAAAACCCAGGATAGCCAAAACAATCCTATATAATAAATGAACTTCTGGAGGCATTACCATCCCTGACTTCAAAGTCTTATTACAGAGCTATAATAATGAAAACAGCTTGGTACTGGCATAAAAACAGAGAAGTTGACCAATGGAATCTAGTAGAAGGCCTCAAATATTTACCCACAAATTTATGAACAACTGATTTTTGACAAAGGTGCTAAAATACACAATGGAAGAAAGCAAGCATCTTCAACAAATGGTGCTGGCAGAACTGGTTGTCAACATGTCGAAGAATGAAAATAGATCCATATCTATCACCATGCACAAAACTCAAGTCCAAATGGATTAAAGACCTCAATATCAATCTGAACACACTGAACCTGATAGAGGAGAAAGTGGGAAATAGTCTACAACATAAGAGCAAAGGAGAACACTTCCTATGTATAACCCCTGTAGCACAGACAATAAGGGCAACATTGAATAAATGGGACCTTCTAAAACTGAGATGCTTCTGTACAGCAAAGGACACTGTCATTAAGACAAAAAGGCAACCTACTGATTGGGAGAAGACCTTCACCAAACCAGCAACAAAGGTCTGATCTGCAAAATATATAAAGAACTCAAGAAACTACACTTTAAAATACTAATTAACCCAATTAAAAAATGGGGTACTGATCTGAAGAGAGAATTCTCAACTGAAGAAGTTCATCTCCAGATGAATGTTGTATGGTTATATGCAATATATTCATCAGTATGGCCATAGGATAGGGTCATTTCAGGTTCTCTGTCCTCAGCTGCCCCAGGAACTAACTGGGGACATCGCCCTGGGCACCTGGGAGCACCAAATCTCTTGCCAACCCTGAGATGGCTCCCTTAATTAAGATGTGTGCTTCCCTGCTCCCCTATCCGACCTTCCTTTATCCCAAACATCCCGTTTCCCAAGTTCCCCCCAACCTCCCCTTCTCACTTTTCTCTCCCCATCTCCCCTTACCTCCCTCCCCCCCCTCCCCCAAGATCCCATTTTTTGCCCGGCAATCTTGTCTACTTCCCATAATCAGGAGGATAGCTATATGTTTTTCTTTGGGATCACCTTCTTATTTAGCTTCTTTAGGAGATCAAATTATAGACTCACTGACCTTTATTTATCTCTAGAAACCAATTATGAGTGAGTACATCCCAAGTTCATCTTTTTGGGTCTGGGTTACCTCACTCAGGATAGTGTGTTCTATTTCCATCCATTTGCATGCAAAATTCGAGAAGTCATTGTTTTTTACCGCTGAGTAGTATTCTAATGTGTATATATTCCACACTTTCTTCATCCATTCTTCCATTGAAGGACATCTAGGTTGTTTCCAGGTTCTGGCTATTACAAATAATGCTGCTATGAACATAGTTGAACAAATGCCCCTGTCATATGATCGGGCATCTCTTGGGTATATTCCCAAGAGTGGCATTGCTGGGTCCAGGGGTAGGTTGATCCCGAATTTCCTGAGAAACCGCCACACTGCTTTCCAAAGTGGTTGCACAAGTTTGCATTCCCACCAGCAATGGATGAGGGTACCCCTTTCTCCACAACCTCTCCAGCAAAGGATATCATTGGTGTTTTTGATTTTAGCCATTCTGACAGGTGTAAGATGATATCTCAAAGTTGTTTTGATTTGCATTTCCCTGATCGCTAAGGAGGTTGAGCATATCCTTAAGTGTCTTTTAGCCATTTGAATTTCATCTGTTGAGAATTCTCTGTTCAGGTCAGTGCCCCATTTTTTAATTGGGTTAATTAGCATTTTAACGTCTAGTTTCTTGAGTTCTTTATATATTTTGGAGATCAGACCTTTGTCTGTTGCGGGGGTGGTGAAGATCTTCTCCCAGTCAGTGGGTTTCCTTTTTGTCTTAGTGACAGTGTCCTTTGCTTTGCAGAAGCTTCTCAGTTTCAGTACGTCCCATTTATTCAATGTTGCCCTTAATGTCTGTGCTGCTGGGGTTATACATAGGAAGCAGTGTAAAGGGATGGGAAAAGGTTTATCATACATCTAGTTTCTTATTGGCTAAATCCTGCATATTACTTTAGCCATTTCAATTCATCTGTGTATGGTCACGTGACTTTTGCTTACCAGCTAAAATTCTGGCATCTGTCTCTGTTGGGGCTACATAGCATTTCTCTAACTTCACCTTTCTTTCTCCTAACATTCAGTTTAGTTTTCTCCACCTAGGTATATTCCCCTATAGCTCTGCTATAGGCTCAAAGCAGTTCCTTTATTAACCAATAATATTCACAGCATACAGTGGGGAATTCCACATCAAGTTAACAAAAACAAAAATCGATGTTTCTTTATTACTTCACACTTTAAAAGATAACATACTGCATTCCAGATCAACCAACAAAAATATAGTTATGTTTCAGAATTTTATTCATAGTTCCTCCATATTGAGATGATATTGAACTTTACTTTAGAGATATACTATATAAAAGTACACCTACAAAACTGAAGTTTGAATGATTACATTTACAAAATAAAAGATTACCAAAGTCAAGAAGATATCACTAAAATCCACATATACTTTTCTGGCATATGATTTATTTTTTGAACTCACATATATGTGATTTTATTAATAACATTGTTAAGAACATATACAACACATATGTTAAAATTATTGATTCAAATTCAGAAGGTACATAGCAAAATTAAATTCAAATCAGTTTGGACGAGGTATGGGAACACATGCTTTTAATCCCAGTATCTGCTAGTCAGAGACAGAGAGATGTCTGTGAGTTCAAGGCCAGGCTGTTCTACATAGTGCCTACTGTGGGTATATATTAAGACCTACTCTCAAAAAATTTAAACAGGAAGAGAAAGATTTGATTAACTCCTAAATTCATGCTTCAATATTTCTTTAATTTATTTAATTTTTAATAAAATATATATTTTCTCATTTTACTTACCAAGGCTAGTTCCTACTCCCTAACCTCCTTCCACCACTTCAGCTCTCCCACCGTCAACTCCTTAGAGAGGGTGACACTTCCTATGGGAAGTCAATAATGTCTGGCCCATTGCTTTTAGATAGGACAAAGACCCTTCATACTATATTTAGGCTGAGCAAGCTATCTCTCCAAAGAGAATGGGTTCCAAAGAGCCAGTAGACAAGCAGTAGGGTTAAATCCTGGTCTCACAGCTGCCACAGTCATACAACTGTCACCCACATTCAGAGGGCCTAATTCGGTCCTACGCTGGTTCCTCTACTGTTAGGCCTGAAGTAGTGAACTTCCATTAGTTCAGGTAAGCTGTGTCACTGGGTATCCCCATCATGGTCTTGACTCCTGTTTTCATATTATCATTCCCCCCTCCCTTTGACTAGACTTTGGAAGCTCAGACTAGTGCTTGCCAGTATATCTTTGCATCTCCTTTCATCAGTTGCTGGATGAAGTTTCTGTTTAAGAGAGTCATCAATCTGATTATAGGGCACGGCCAGTTCAGGCACCTTTTCCACAATTGCTTGGGTTGTTAGCTGGGTTCTCCTTGTGGATGCCTGGAACTTTCTCATACCAGGTTTCTTGCTAGCCCCACAATGACTCCCTCAATCTAGATATCTCTTTCCTTGCTCTCCCTCTCTATCCTTCCCCCATCTCGATCATTCCATTCCCTCAGATTCTCCCACTTCCCCTTCTCTGCTCCTCTTCCCTGCTTCCCTCACTATTACCCTCACTCCTATGTTCCCAATTTTCTCTCCTAAGTATGACAGCATGACACAATCCCTGACAAACAGATATTTAATCACCAAAAGGAATGAACCCTTTCCAGGAAAAGGCAATGACAATATTGCTGACCTGAAGTACAAAGTCACCTGCGTGGCCAGGATAAAGAACCTCATATAATCCATTGTTCTTCTTCCCCTTCCCTCTGGTTCTTCTATTTCTTTTACCTAAGCAGCCAGGAAATAAGTGAGGAATAAACAAAACCAGTCAAGTCTGGGCCTTTGACCCAAGACTGAGTCCATCAGCATGCAGGTGGTCATAACAGGAGCTTCAACTGGGAAAGAATACTGGCAGTGCATAGTACAGGGAGTGGAGGCAACAAACTCCACACTTATGGTGGCCTTGAAAAGTCAGTTGCAAGACTGATGGTGTGGCTCAGCAGTCAGAGCCTGCTTGGAATTCTGAGAGCACGGATTCCACACCCAGCTCTAGATAACAAAGGCTATTATAACTACTTCTGCCTTGGGATTTCAGTGCCTTTACTCCTTTATTTTCTACCATGGATCTGTTCTCAAAGGGATACCCCTGAATCAGACATCCATACAGAAAATAAATTAAGGAAATATTTTACAAAAGATCATTTTAATCAGGCTTTTTTTTTTTGTCTGTGATTCTGATGGTGTGACCTCATATGCTTTTGCTGATCCTGGAGACAATGCCCTGCTCTAGGTCTAAATATAGTAAATACTCTTTGGATTAGTGCCTTTCCCATGTAAAAACACAGAAGCCAACTCGCCCTCCATCTCCACCCCTTCATGAGTATTTCCCTAGCCTTAGTCTCCACTGCCCCAGTTACCAGGTAAGTCTGGACTCATTTACTGAAATCATTCAAATTATCCAATATTTAACCTGCTCACCTAGCCGAACACCCTTCCTACCTACACAAATCACAACAAGTGGACTTTTCTATTACAACCTAATTCCAATGTGGCCAAATTCTTTCTGAGAACCTATGAACAATAAACTGTGTTCTCAGGAATCCCTATAAGCACATAGGTTAATAGAAGTAGGTTAATTAAGGCTCTCTGAACTAGCTTAAAACACATCCAAGCGATTGACTGAGCATATACAATTAATAAGAAGTAACTGTGTGGTTATTTGGGAAAAGTCCAACTTCAATACGCAAACATAGCTGCTTGTTGTAACTTTCTAAAACACTGTGTAATGTCCAGATTATACAGGCATTCAACCTTTATCTCTCTTTCTCTACCATCTCTTCCTCTGTCATCTCTTCTTCTATCATCTTTTTCTCCATTATTTCAATGTCTATCATCTCCTCCTATATAATCATCTCTTTCTCTATCATTTCTTTCTCCCTCACCTCTTTCTCTATCATCTCTTTCTTCAACAACTCTTCCTTTACCATTATCTCTTTCTCTATCATCTCTTCCTTTATTATCTCTCTGTTATCTCTTTATCTATCATCTCTTCTATCATTTCTTCCTCCATCATCTCTTTCTCTGACATCTCTTTCCTTATCATTTCTTTCTCTATCACCTCTCTATCATCTCTTTCTCTATCATCGTTTTCTCTACCATCTCTTTCTCTATCATATCTTTCTATCATCTCTTTCTCTATCACTTTTTCTCTATCATCTCTTCCTCTATCATTTCTTCTTCTATCATCTCTTTCCCTATCATCTCTTTCCCTATCATTACTTTCGCTATCATCTCTTTCTCTATCACCTTTTTCTCTACCAACTCTTTATAATTTCTTCCTCTATCTTCCTCTCTTCCTCTATCTTCCTCTCTTTCTCTATCATTTCTTTCTCTATCATTTCTTCCTTTATTATCGCTCTGCCATCTCTTTCTCTATTGGCTCTTCCTCTATCATTTCTTCCTCTATCATCTCTTTCCCTATTTTTTTACCGTCTCTTTCTCTATCATCTCTTTCTCTATCATCTTTCTCTATCACCTCTTTATCATCTCTTCCTTTATTATTGCTCTGTCATCTCTTTCTGTATCATCTCTCCCTCTATCATTTCTTCCTCTATCATCTCTTTATCAACTCTTCTCTATCAGCTCTTTCTCTAGCAACTCTTTCTCTATCATCTCTTCCTCTATCTTCATCTCTTTCTCTATCATCTATTTCTGTACCTCCCTTTCTCTACCATCACTTCATCTATCATCTTTCACTATCATCTTTCTCTATTATCTCTTACTCTATCACCTCTTTCTCTATATTCTCTTTCTTTATCACCTCTTCCTTTATCATGTCTGTCATCTCTTTTTCTATTCTCTGTTTATCATCTCTCCATTATTTCTTTCTCTATCATCTCTATCCTCCATAATTTCTTTCTCTAGTCTATCATCTCTTTCTCTATCATCTATCATCGCTTCCTCTATTATATTTCTGTTATATCTTTTTCTATCATCTTTTTCTCTATCATTTTTCTTCAACACCTCTTCCTTTATCATCTCTTTCTCTATCAACACTTTATCCTCTTTATCACTTCTTTTTGTTTTTTGTTTTTTTCTCTTTTGTTTCTTTATCACTTCTTACTGTATCATCTCTCACTCTATTATCTCTTTCTTTAATATCTCTTCCTTTATCATCTCTCTGTCATCTCTTTCTCTGTCATGTATTTCTCTAACATCTCTCCATTACTTCTTTCTCTATCATCTCTATCCTCCATAATTTCTTTCTCTAATCTATCATCACTTTCTCTATCATCTCTCTATCATGTCTTCCTCTATTATCTTTCTGTCATCTCTTTCTCTATCATCTGTTTTTCTATCATCTCTATCTCTAATATCTTTCTCTTATCTTTCTCTATCATCTCTTCCTCTATCATTTATTCCTCTATCATCTTTTTCCCTCTTACTTCTCTGTCATCTCTATCTTTATCATCTCATTCTCTATCACTTTTCTATCATCTCTTTCTCTATCATCTTTTTCTCTACCATCTCTTTCTCTATCATCTCTTCCTCTATCTTCATCACTTTCTCTATCATCTCTTACTCTATTTGCTCTTTCTCTACCCTTTTTCTCTAACATTTCCTTCTCTATCACCATTATTATCACTTTTTCATCTCTATCTCTGTCATCTCTTCCTCTATCATTTCATTCTCTATCATCTCTTTCTCTATCATCTATCATCTCTTTCTCTATCACCTCTATATCATCTCTTTCTCTATCATCTCTTTATCATCTTTCTCTATCATCTCTTTTTATCATCTGTTATCTCATTTTCTTTCGTCTCTATCATCGCTCTATATTTCTTTCTCTATCATCTCTATCCTCCGTAATATCTTTGTCTAGTTTATTATTTCTTTCTCTGTCATCTCTCTATCATCTCTTCCTCTATTATCTTTCTGATATCTCTTTCTCTATCATCTTTTTATTTTCTTTTCTTTTGTTTTTTATGAGACAGGTTTTCTCTGTGGTTTTGGAGCCTGCCTGGACCTAGCACTTGTAGACCAGGATGGTATCAAACTCACAGAGATCCGCCTGCCTCTGCCTCCCAAGTGCTGGGATTAAAGGCATGCACCACCACCTTCCAGCTCTATCATCTTTTTTCTATCATATTTTTCTCTATCATCTCTTCCTCTAACATCTCTTCTTCTTTCATCTCTTCCTTTAACATCTCTTCCTCTATCATCATCTCTTTATCTATTATCTCTTTCTCTATCATGTCTTTATCATCTCTTCATCTTTCATTTCTTTGTCTATCATATCTTTCTTCAACATCTCTTCCTTTATCTTCACCTCTTTCTCTATCATCTCTTCCTCTATCACTTCTTACCCTATCATCTATTCCTCTATCACCATTTTCTTTAATATCTCTTCTTTTTCATCTCTGTTTTCTCTTTCTCTATCATCTCTTTCTCTAACTTTTCTTTATTATTTCTTTCTCGATCATCTCTACCCTGAATAATTTCTTTCTCTAGTCTATCACGTCTTTCTCTTTCATCTCTCTATCCTCTCTTCCTATATAATCTCTCTGTCATTTCTTTCTCTGTCATCTCTTCCTCTATCATTTCTTCCTCAAGAATCATTTCTTTCTCTATCATCTTTTTCTCTATCACGTCTTTCTTTATCATCTCTTTCTTCAACAACTCCTCCTTTATCATCATCTCTTTTTCTATCATCTCGTTCTTTATCATGTCTTCTATTCTCTTTCTCTATCATCTCTTTTCATCTCTTCCTTTATTATCTCTCTGCCATCTCTTTTTCTATCATCTCTTCCTCTATCATTTCTCCCTCAATCATCTCTTTCTCTATCATCTCTTTCCCTCCCATCTCTTTCTCTAACATGTCTTTATCATCTTTTTCTCTATCATCTTTTTCTCGACCATCTCTTTATCAGCTCTTTCTCTATCAGCTCTTTTTAAAATAACCTCTTTCTCTATCACTTCTTTCCCTATCTTCTCTTACTCTGTCATATCTTTTTATATCATCTCTTTCTTCATTATCTCTTCACCATCTGTCTTTCATCTCGTTCTCTATGGCCTCTTTCTCTATTATCTCTATCCTCCACAATAACTTACTCTAGCTGGTCGGTGGAGGCACAGACTTTAATCCCAGCACTTGTGAAGCAGAGGCAGGCAGATCTCTGTGAGTTTGAGACCAGCTTGGTCTACAAGAGCTAGTTCCAGAACCACAGAGAAACCCTGTCATGAAAAACAAAATAAATAAATAAATAACTTTCTCTAGCCTATCATCTCCTTCTCTATCATCTCCCCTTCTATTATCTTTCTGTCATCTCTTTCTCTATCATGTCTTTCTCTATCAACTATTTCTTTATCATCTCTTTCTTTATTATCTCTCTGTCCTCTCTTATTCTATCATGTCTTCTATACTTTCTTCCTATATAATCTCCTTTTCTATCATTTATTTCTCTATCATCTCTTTTTCTTTCACCTCTCTATCATTTCTTTCTCTATCACCTGTCTATCATCTCTTACTCTATCATCTATTTCTCTAACATCTGTTTCTTTATAATCTCTTTATCTATCATCTCTTTCTCTATCTCATTTTACTCTATCATATCTTTCTTTAATATCTCATCATTTATTATTACTCTATCATGTCTTTCTCTAACATCTCTATGATTTTTTCTCTATCATCTCTATCCTCCATAATTTCTTTCTCTCGTCTATCATCTTTTTCTCTGTCATCTATCATCACTTCCTCTATTATCTTTCTGTCATCTCTTTCTCTATCATCTCTTTCTCTATCATCTCTTCTGTTGAGATTAGAGTGGCAGGGCTGTGTCCCCGGCACCCGGCCGCCCACATGGCTAGGTTATGCCCCGAAATAATTACACGGAAACTATATTTTTTAAACACTGCCTGGCCCGTTATCTGTAGCCTCTTATTGGCTAGCTCTTACATATTGACCTAACCCATTTCTAATATTCTGTGTAGCCCACGAGGTGGCTTGCCAGGGAGGATCTTAACCTGTGTCTGTCTGGAGTGGGAGAATCATGGCGACTCCCAGCATTCTCTTCTGTTTACTCCACCCAACTATGTTCTAACCAATAAAATGGGCCAAGGCAGTTTCTTTATTATAATTAACCAATGTCCTTCTTCCATCACTCTTCCTATAGTATCTTTCTATTATCTTTCCCTAACACCTCTTTCTTTATCTTCACTTCTGTTAGTATCTCTCTGTGATCTCTTTCTCTATCATCTCATCCTCTATCATTTTTCCTCTATCATCTCTTACTCTGTCATCTATTTTCCTATCATCTATTTCGCTCTCACCTCTCTATCGTCTTTTTTTATATCATCACTTCCTCTATCATATTTTTCTCTATCATCTCATTCTTTATCATCTCTTCCTTTATTATCTCTCTGTCATCTCTTTCTCCATCATCTCTTTCCCTATCATCTCTTTCCCTATTATCTCTTCCGCTATAACCTTTCTCTTTCAACTATTTATCTATCATCTGTTCCTCAATCTTCATCACTTTCTCTATCATCACTTTCTCTATCATCTCTTTCTTTATCAGCCTTTCCTTTATTATATGTCTGTCATTCTTTCTCTATCATCCCATAATCTATCAATTCTTCCTCTATCGTATCTTTCTCTATAATCTCTTTCCCTATCTCTTTCTCTATCACCTCTCTATCATTTCTTTCTCTATCATCTTTTTCTCTACCATCTCTATCTCTATCATCTCTTTCAATATCACCTCTTTCTCTATGAACTCTTTCTCTATCATTTCTTTTTCAACCTCCCTTTCTGTACCATCACTTTCTCTATCATTTTCTCTACCATCACTTTCTCTATCATCTTTAGCTATCATCTTTCTCTATCATCTCTTTGCCATCTCTTGCTTTATAATCTTTCTCTATAATCTCTTTCTCTATCATATCTTCCTCTATCATATTTTTCTATCATCTATTTATTTATCATCTCTTCCTTTATCATTTCTGTCATCTCTTTTCCTCTCACCTCTTTATCATCTCTCTATTATTCTTTCTCTATCATATCTATCCTAGACAATTTCTTTCTCTAGTCAACCATCATATTCTCAACCATCTCTATATCATCTCTTCCTCTATTATCTTTCTGTTATCTCATTATCTATCATCCATTACTCTATCATCTCTTTCTCTATTGTCTCTTCCTCTATTATCTCTCTGTCATCTCTTTCTCTGTCATCTCTTCCTCTATCATCTCTTTCTCTATCATGTCTTTCTCTATCACCTCATAATCTATCATCTCTTTCTCTATCATGTCTTTCTCTATCACCTCATAATCTACCATCTCTTCCTCTATCATTTCTTTCTCTATCATCTCTTTATTACCTCTTCCTTTATCATCCCTTTCTCTCTCAACTTTTTCCTACCATCTCTTTCTCTACCGGATCTTTCTGTATTACCTCTTTTTCTATCATCTCTTTCTCTATCACATCTTTCTATATCACCTCTTTCTCCATCATCTCTTCCTCTATCATCTTATCCTCTATCATCTTCTTCTCTACAACCATCTTTTTCTCTATCATCTCTTTCTCTATCACCTCTTTCTCTATCACCTCTTTCTCTATCATCTCTTTCTTCAACACCCCTTCCTTTATCATCATCACTTCATCATCTTTCTCTATCATCTCTTCCTTTTTTGTCTTTCTATTATCTTTCACTATCATCTTTTTCTTTTCATCTCTTCCTTTATTATCTCTCCTACATCTCATTATATATCATCTCTTTCTCTACCATTTCCACCTCCATCATCTCTTTCTCTATCATCTTATTCTCTACCATCTCTTTCTTTTTCAGCACTTTCTCTATCATCTCTTTTTTAAATGGTCTCTTTCTCTATCACATCTTTCTCTGTCATCTCTTCCTCTATCATATCTTTTTATATCATCGCTTTTTATGATCTCTTCATTATCTTTCATCTCTTTTTCTATGACCTCTTCCTGTATTATCTCTATCCTCCATAATAACTTACTCTAGTCTATCATCATTTTATCATCTCTTCTGCTATTATCTTTCTGTCATTTCTTTCTCTATCATCTCTTCCTCTATTATCTCTCTGTCATCTCTTAATCTTCCATCTCTTTCTCCATCAACACTTTCTTTATCATCTCTCCCTTTATTTTTCTCTCTGTCACCTCTTTATCATCTCTTCCTCTATAATTTATTCCTCTATAATCTCTTTCTCTATTATCACTTTCTCATCTTTTCTTCTACATCCTTTTCTCTACCATCTCTTTCTCTACCATCTCTTTCTCTATCTCCTCTCTACCATCACTTCCTTTATCATCTCTTCCTCTATCTTTATCTCTTTCTCTATAATCTCTTTCCCTGTCAACTTTTTCTATCATCTCTTTCTCTATCACTTCTTACACTATCATCTCTTCCTCTATCATCTCTTTTTTTAATATCTCTTCCTTCATCATCACTCTATCTTGTCTTCCTCTAACATCTCTCTATGATATTTTTCTCTATCATCTCTATCCTCCTTAATTTCTTTTTCTAGTCTATCATCTCTTTCTCTATCATCCCTCTATCATCACTCCCTCTATTAATTTTTGTCACCTCTTTATCTATCATCTCTTTCTCTATCATCTCTTCCTCTAGTATCTTTCTATTATCTTTCTCTATCATCTCTTACTCTATCATCTCTTTCATTATCACCCCTTCCTTTATTATCTCTCTGTGATCTCTTTCTCTATCATCTCATCCTCTATCATTTTCCTCTATCATATTTCTCTATCATCTATTTCCCTATCATCTCTTTCTCTCTTACCTCTGTATCAGCTCCTTTTCTATCATCTCTTTCTCTGTCATGTCTTCCTGCATCATTTCTTCTATCATCTCTTTCCCTATCATCTTTTTCCCTATCATCTAATTTTCTCTACCTCTCTATCATCTCCTTCTATATCATCACTTCCTCTATCATGTCTTTCTGTATCATCTCATTCTTTTTTTCGATTAGAAGCTTTCTTTTTTTAAAAATTTATTTATTTATTAAAGATTTCTCTCTTTCCCAGACACCCCCTCCCATTTCCCGCCCCTTCACTCAATCAAGTCCCCCTCCCTCATCAGCTAAAAGAGCAATCAGGGTTCCCTGCCCTGTGGGAAGTCCAAGGACTACCCACCTCTATCCAGGTCTAGTAAGGTGAGCATCCAAACTGCCTAGGCTCCCACAAAGCCAGTATGTGCAGTAGGATCAAAAACCCATTCCCATTGTTCTTGAGTTCTCATTTCTGCTATGTTCAGTGAGTCTGGTTTTATCCCAGGCTTTTTCAGACCCAGGGCAGCTGGCCTTGGTGAGTTCCCGATAAAACATCCCCATTGTCTCAGTGTGTGGGTGTACCCCTCGTGGTCCTGAGTTTCTTGCTCATGCTCTCTCTCCTTCTGCTCCTGAATTGGACCTTGAGATTTCAGTCCGGTGCTCCATGTGGGTCTCTGTCTCTGTCTCCTTTCATCGCCTCATTCTTTATCATCTCCTCCTTAATTATCTCTCTGACATCTCTTTCTCTATCATCATTGTCAATCTTCTTTCTCTATCAACTCTCTATCATCTCTTTCTGTATCATCTTTCTTTATCAACTATTACTATATCATCTCTTCCTCTATCATCATCTCTTTCTCTATCATCTCTTTCTCTACCTCCCCTTATCTACCATCTTTTTGTCTATCATCTCCTTTTCTAACATCTCTTTCTCTATCATCTTCCTCTATCATCTTTTTTCTATCATCTCGTTATCTATCATCTCTTTCTCTACCTCCCCTTCTCTACCATCTTTTTGTCTATCGTCTCCTTTTCTAACATCTCTTTCTCTATCATCTTACTCTATCATCTTTTTGTATCATCTCTTTATCATCTCTTCCTTTATCATTTCTGTCATCTCTTTTCTATCATCTTCTTATCACTCTCTAATATTTCTTTCTCTATCATCTCTATCCTTCATAATTTCTTTCTGTACTCTATCATCTCTTTCTCTTTCATCTATCTATTATCTCTTCCTCTATTATCTTTCTGTCATCTCTTTCTCATTCATCTCTTTCGCTATCATCTCTTCCTTTATTATCACTCTGTCATCTCTTTCTCTATCATCCTTTCCTCTATCATTTCTTTCCCTATCATCTCTGTCTCTAAAACCTCTCTTTTATCTTTCTGTATCATCTTTTTCTCTACCGTCTCTTTCTCTGTCAGCTCTTTGTCTATAATATATTTTTCTATCATCTTTTTCTCTATCACTTCTTTCTCTATCATCTCTGCCTCTATCATATCATTCTTTATCATCTCTTTATCATCTCATCATCATCTCTCTTACATCTCTTTTTCTGTGATTTATTTCTCTACAATAACTATCCTCCATAACTTTTTACTCTACTCTAACATCACTTTCTCTACCATCTATTCTGCTAGGATCTTTCTGTCAACTCTTTCTCTATCATCTCTTCCTCTATAATCTCTTCTGATATTATCGTTCCTTCATCTCTTCCTCTAACATCTCTTCATCTGTAATCATCTCTTTCCCTCTCACCTCTATATCTATCACCTCTTTCTCTATCATCTCTTCCTCAATTATTTCTTTCTCTATCATGTATATCATCAACATCTCTTCCTTTATGATCATCTCTCTC
Organism: Alexandromys fortis; assembly: GCF_014885135.2. Classification (NCBI taxonomy): domain Eukaryota; kingdom Metazoa; phylum Chordata; class Mammalia; order Rodentia; family Cricetidae; genus Alexandromys; species Alexandromys fortis. The sequence continues at coordinate 139,959 of NW_026068383.1, read as the reverse complement.
TAACATCTCTTCCACTATTATCTCTTTCTCTATCATCTCTTCTTCTATTATCTCTCTGTCATCTATTTCCCCATCATTTCTTTCTCTATCATCTCTTTCTCTATCATCCCTTCCCTTATTATCACTCTGTCATCACTTTATCTATCATCCCTTCCTCTATAATTTTTGTCTAATATCTCTTTCTCTATCATCTCTTTCTCTAACACCTCTCTATTATCTCATTCTCTATCATCTTTCTATCATCTCTTTCTCTATCATCCCTGCCTCTCTTATATCTTTCTCTATCATATCTTTCTTTATCATGTCTTCATCATCTCTCTATCATCTCTTTCTTTATCTTCTCTTTCTTTATTGTCTGTCATTTCTTTTTCTCTCATCTCTTTATTATCTCTTAATTCTTACTTGCTGTATCATCTCTATCCCCCATTATTTCTTTCTCTAGTCTATCATTTCTTTCTTTATCATTGTTCTATCATATGTTCCTCTATTATATTTCATTTAACTCTTTCTATATCATCTCTTTCTCTATATCCCTTCCTCTATAATCTTTTTATTATCTTTCTCTTTCATCTCTTTCTCTATCTTGTCTTTCTGTATCATTTTTCTTTATTTTCTCTCTGCCATTCTTTCTCTAAACATGTCTTCCTCTAACATTCTTCCTCTATCATCTCTTTCCTTATCATCTGTTCCTCTATCATCTGTTTCTCTATCACCTCTCTATCATCCCTATTTCTATCATCTATTTCTCTATCATCACTTTCTTTATCATCTGTTTCTCTACCTTCATTTCCTCTATTATCTTTCTGCCATCTCTTTCTCTATCATCTCTTCCTCTTGTATCTTTCTATTATGTTTCTCTATCATTTCTTCCTCTATCATCTCTTCCTCTACTCTCTCTGTCATCTCTTTCTCTATCATCTCTTCCTGCATCATTTCTTCTTCTATCATCTCTTTCTCTATCATCTCTTTCCCAATCACCTATTTCCCTATCATCTCATTCTCTCTCACCTCTCTATCATCTATTTCTATATAATTACTTCCTCTATCACATCATTCTCTATCATCTCATTCTTTATCATCTCTTCCTTTATTATCTCTTTTTCATCTTTTTCTCTGTCATCTCTTCCTGCATCATTTCTTCTTCTATCATCTCTTTCTCTATCATCTCTTTCCCTATCATCTCTTTCTCTATCACCTCTCGGTCACCTCTTCCTCTATTATCTTTCTGTCCTCTCTTTCTCTATCATCTCTTTCTATATCATCTCTTCCTGAATCATTTCTTCTGCTGTGATTCTTTCTCTATCTTCTCTTTCTCTATCACCTCTTTCTCTACCAACTCTTTCGCTATCATCTCTTTTTCAACCACCCTTTCTCTAACATCACTTTCTCTATCATCTTTTTCTCTACATCTCTTTCTCTATTATCTTTCTCTATCGTCACTTCCTCTATCTTCTCTCTATCCTCTCTTTCTCTATAATCTTTCTCTATCATATCTTCATCTATCATCTTTTTCTCAATCATCTCTTTATATATTATCTCTTGCTTTATCATTTCTGTCATCTCTTTTTCTCTCATCTCTTTATCATCTTTCTATTATTTCTTTCTCTATCATCTCTATCCTCTAAAATTTCTTTCTCTAGTCAATCATTACTTTGTCTATCATCACTTTATCATCTCTTCCTCTATTATCTTTCTGTTATGTCATTGTCTATCATCTTTTTCTCTATCATCTTTTCCTCCATAATTTCCTCCTCTATAATCACCACTTTCTCTATCATCTCTTTCTTCAAAAGCTCTTCCTTTATCATCATCTCTTTCTCTATTATCTCTTCCTCTATTATCTTTCTAATATCTTTCTCTATCATCTCTTTCTTTTTATCTCTTCCTTTATTATCTCTGTCATCTCTTTATCTATCATCTCTTCCACTATCATTTCTCCCTCCATCATTTCTTGCTCTATCATCTTTTTAACCTATCATCTCTTTCTCTAACACCTCTCTATCATCTCTTGCTCTTTCATCTTTTTCTCTACCATCTGTTTCTCTATCATATCTTTTTCTATCATCTCTTTCTCTATCACTTCTATCTCTATCTTCTCTTCCTCTATCTTATGTTTCTCTATCATCTCTTTCTTTATCATCTCTTCATCATCTCTCTTACATATCTTTTTCTATGTTTTTTCTCTATCATCTCTATCCTTCATAACTTCTTACTCTAGTCTGCCATAACTTTCTCTATCATCTATTCTACTAGGATCTTTCTGTCAACTCTTTCTCTATCATCTCTTCCTCTATAATCTCTTCTGCTATTATCTTTCCTTCACCTCTTCCTCTATTATCTCTTCATCTATAATCATCTTTTTTCTATCACCTCTTCCTCTATCACCTCTTTCTCTATCATCTCTTCCTCTATTATCTATCTGTCATCTCTTTCTTTATCATTTCTTTCTCTATTATCTCTTTCTTTATCATCTCTCTATTATCTTTCTATCGTCTCTTTCTCTGTCATCTCTTTCTAGATCATCCCATCCTTTACGACTCTGTCATCTCTTTCTCTATCATCCCTTCCTCTATCATTTTTGTCTATCATCTCTTTCTCTATCATCTCATTCCCTACCATCTCTTTCTCTAACAATTCTCTATTATCTCTATCATCTTTCTCTCTAGCATCTCTTTCTCTATCAGCTCTTTCTCTATCATATCTTTTTCTATCATGTCTGCCTCTATCATATCTTTCTCTATCATCTCTTTTTTTATCATGTCTTCATCATCTCTCTATAAACTCTTTCTTTATAATCTCTTCCTTTATCGTCTCTGTCATTCTTTTTCTCTCATCTCTTTATTATCTCTTAATTATTTCTTTCTCTATCATCTCTATTCTCCATAATTTCTTTTTCTCGTCTATCATTTCTTTCTCTATCATCTCTCTCGTCTCTTCCTCTATTATCTTTCTGTTATCTCTTTCTCTATCATCTCTTCCTCTATTATCTCTTTATCTTCTCTTCCTCTATCCTATCTTTCTATTCATCTCTTCATTTATTATCTCTCTGTCATCTCTTTATCTATATGTCCAAAATGAAACATTAATTATAAAGCCCATGGTATATCGCCACACTAAAATAGTAGGTAGGCATTATAAACAGTCTAAAGCCTCTGGTTACTGTAGATGATACCTCCCCAAGAGCTACTTGACTTTCGATTAAACTGAACTGATCTTACCTTTCACCTCCACTCCAACCACACACCAACGTTGGATTAAAATAGAATAGAGGATCCCCATTGAGAATTTTAATGATTGGGAAGATAGAAGATCTCTATCCCCACCTCCCTTCTCTTGGCCAAAGGAAGGCCTTGACACCCTAGCAATTGTCTAGCAACTCAATTGAAGTACCTCTGTTGTAAAAGCATGTCCACTGTGGCCAGTTTCAAACCACCTATGTGACATTATGCTAATGTATTTTCTGACATGTTCTCAAGTGGTTTCCATGAGTTGTGGTGAGTTTACTTCAGTGCACCACTGGAAAAGAGGCCCTAGAATAGGATAGGAGTTATACATGCAGCTCAGCCACCCTGTTGGAGCACTGCAGTGATTCGACACATGTTCAGCCACTAGATTTGTGCTGCAGAATGGCCATTTACCCTCTGGGGGTGGAGAACTCTAGAAAGGAGAGAACGATGGGATTGTCACTTAAAGCAGAAGCAAATGCTTCTTGAGTTTTTTAAAAATTTTTTAAAAAAGATTTATTTACTGTGCATATAGTATTCTGCCTGCCTGCATGCCTATAGGCCAGAAGAGAGCACAGATCTCATTACAGATGGTTGTGAGCCACCATGTGGTTGTTGGGAGTTAAACTCAGGACCTTTAGGAAAGCAGCCAGTGCTCTTAACCAATAAGCCATTTCTCGAGCCTGTTCCTTGAGATTCTTATCCCTAAAAGATATAGAAACCAGAGTCTTGGTGGAGATAGGGAGCTTTGGTTTTCCACTCCTACCCCACATAGCATACAAAAAAGGAACCAAGTCTGATACAAAGAATCACAGCTATCAGAGTAATACGCAACAGGGAAATACAAGGGACAGTCCACATTTTGAGGTATTATTCTACACTGTGTCCCTCTGTAGCCAGCTCCATTGCAAATTTGATAAGAAGTGGAAAGTACCCCACTGGTTTTGCTCTTTTGTCCTTTGATTTCAAGGCCACAATGATAAAGGCCACCAAGTGTGTAATACAAAGAGCACAGAGAGAGGATAAAGAGGACAATGGTGAATCAAATAGGAACTTAAAGTTGGAAATCAGAGCTAAGCCTTATGAACCAGAACAGGGAGGTTGAGGGAATGGCCCATACCTTTAATTCCAGCTTGTGAGAGACTGAGTTTGGAAAATCGCTGCAAATTTAGGCCAGCTTCTGATTCAACATTAGAGGCTGTGAACTGAAATACATAGCAACAGCAGCTGAAATGAACGTGTTTGAATATCTTGAATACTACAGTATTATGGATTGGAGATAGCATCAATGAGCTTGCAGCCATAGGCGGAAGAAACATAACAGGCCTTTTGAACAGATGAAAATGAAAATCATAGTGTATATTTATCTTGGAATGACAAGTGTATCGCTATTTAGAAATTTTCTCACTTAATCCATGGTCATATCACTCTGAACATGCCTGAGATCAGGCCTGATCAGGACTGAAATGGGAGACTCTTCTTCATTCTGTTTTTTGGAGGTATGAATTTTGGATTAAACAGATTAATATATAAATGTCCACGTTACTGAAGCAGACAAAGGTGATATAAGGAATAGACAGGAAGATATAAAGTTTGAAGAAATGAATATTCAGGTACATGCATAGTTTATGTTAACACAAGGTGTAAAAGCAAGCTAGGTTCAAGAATTCGCAGTGGACCATTCATGAGGAAGCCTTCCTGGAAAGAGAAATGTCAGGGTAGAAAGGAGGCAGCAGCTGTAATGGTTTTATATCAGGAATTCTCTCAGCCTACTTGTTCCTTCGAATATGCAGAGAGAACATAGAAACATAGTACCGAGATTTAAAGTGGCAAACTTAGAAATATTCTTTCCTGAGACCTTGCCAAGTGAAGCATGATACAGCAATGTACATTTAAAAACAGTTTTCTGAAAAGAACCATTTCCTAGGTAACTCAATTACAACACTGTTATTGATCATAAACATAGTGAACTGTACTGAAGGGGAAAAATAGACATCCTCACGTGTGCACTCTCTGCCTGTTACAAAGGTTGAGAGAGAATACTTTGGACACCTGACACCTTTACGAACAACCTTATCTTTAATGTCTGCAACACTAGTAATATATAATAGTCATGGACTTGGTCAAATAAAAAAAGTAACTCCCACTAAAAATACTTGTATTCATCCTACAGAACCCAAGAGATAGGAGTGCTACTCAAAAGTGTCCACATGCACGTCGTGTCTGAAATATTCTTTCTATCCTGAAAGAGAAACTAGAGAAAAGACACGATTCCCTCAGAAAGCAATGACGCAATTCAGGTTGTGACTTTATATTAAAGCTCCGCGCAAAAACATGGAGATAAAGGAAGCAATTTCCATTTGCTTGTCACTATTCCAGCAACAAAGCTTCGAGAGTTCTATTCTCATTAAACAACCCCATGTCTATTCCAGGAAGAAAAGATAACCCTGAGACAAATGAGAAAGGTGTTATTCTCCAATAACCAGCCATCGATGCAGTGGACGTGGTACTCATGGGAGCAAGGTAGCACACGAAGTTTGTCGCCTTCTGTATATTCAGTAATGCAAATAGTACATGTCTTCAATGCATCGTTTTCACCAAAACTTCTCATTGCCAAGTTATTAATCTGGACATTGGTAAGTCCTCTAGTTAGGTGGTTGTCATGAAAGGGGTAAAGTCGGGTTACTTCAAAACCTCCTTCAAACATCTGTGAGATACTTTCTGAATATTCATCAGTGGAACTGGAGCCAGGGTTGTAGCTGGAGACGGAAGCAGAGTTGTTACCACCAGAGCTCCCTCTTCTACTCCATGGAAGCTCACCAAAAGCTGTTGTTCTCTGCCTTAACCTGGTTTGAATCGGAAGAGATGTAGTTTCCCTTCATCCACTATTGAAGATTGTAAGAGTGGAAGACCTGTGAGTACTCACAGAGGTTCTCCCAGCTGCATGTTCAGAAAGTGTAAAGGTGCCTATAAAACCTCCAGGTTCACTTTCATAAGTGACTGTGTTGTTTGGGATCTGAGACTTTGACCGAGTTCTGCTAGCTATGCTATTTCTCTGCCTGTCTTCTGCCAGCAGAACTCTTCTGACTTGAAGGTCTTTGGTTGGAGGTCTTTGACCAGATCCTGCCGCTTCACCATTGGTATCTGTGTCTGAAGAGCTTGTCCCTTGAGCGGCAGAATTTCTTGACCCAGAAGCCACAAAACGACCTCTACCTAGCAACTCAGGTCCAGTTATCTGGTGTCTCAAAGTCCCATGGTGAGGGGCTCTAGAACTTCCCTCGATCTCGTTTACCAAAGGCTGCTCAAAAGTCTGAGATGAGATGCTATGATGAGATCTTCGTGGAATTTCATTTGCTGGGTGCAGAGAAGACCTTCTTTCAACTCTGGCTCTGGTTCTTCGCTGGTGTTCTGGTTTCAAGCTTCTTGCCCCCCTCCGACCTCTGGTGGATGGCACATCTGTTAATGCTTCAGCAGAACTGTGTTCTGACCTAGGTGTTCTGGCAGATGATGTCTCAGATGCTGAAATTTCCACTTGCCTTTGGAGGCTGCAATCCATGTTTTCTACACTAAGACGTGTGGCAGATGGTTCATTTTCATTCTCTGAGGTTTGGCTTCCATTATTACGGTTAACATTTGTCTCTAAACTGAATCTAAAATCACCACTGTTTGGATTAGTGTGGCTCACTGACCTCCCGTACTGATTTCCTCTCTGACCACTTCTTGTTGTATTGACAGTCTGTCTGACAGAGCTAAGCCAATCTATTACGAAGTCACCATTGGACTCCTCATCTGAAGAGTGTTCATTTTCTTCTGAGCTCTGTGGCGGTGGTGGCGGCGGCGGCCCCTCTTTAATTTGCTGTAGTCTTCTGAACAGCTCCTCCGCAGTACTTTGACCTGGGGTGCCAAGCAAATTGTTGTCTCTCAGAAGTCAACAGTCTTCTCCGCTCAGATTATTTACAAATCAATAGAAAGCTTCTTCCCAATCCAAGCGATCCACTTGCCTTCTGCGCTGTGCTGCAGATTTGTCATTTCCTTGATTGCTAGAATCTGAGTTTTCCATCTTGATGAACAAGTGGACGATTATCTGTCTGTTATGACATATTACTGAAATTCAATCAACTGGACCTTCAGTTTTCTTCACTAGGCTTTGGTGGTCCGGCCAGGAGGGGAATGGCTGGGCTCTGCCGCCTCAGCTGCCCGTGAGGCCTCCTAAGCTCTGTGCTTGCTTGCCTCCTGCTCTCTAGCCTTCCTCAGAATGCCTGGGAGAGACCCACCTCTAGCCCAGCGCCTGCCCATTCTGAGATGTAGTTCTAGCAACCATTATCTTCCCCATTGTTACCTAGCAGTGACAGAAATCCACTCAAGTTAACTTTTCTTAAAGTCACCCCAAATTACCTATTGATTTTATTTCAGGTCCCCTTTCTCAGCTACTCCACAGGACTCAAGAAGTCCTATTTAGAAAGCAGATGATTCAGCCAAAGCATGACTGGTAGTCCTACCCGTAAGACAAACCCACTCTTCTTGCAAGGCTGGCATCACGCTGGGGAATTTAGTGAGATAGTGACTGCTTCATGATAGGTTGGCATCACACAGGATGTTCATTGTGCCCTTCCCTAATCACAGTGGCTAGGTGCCATCATGAGAAGGAACCAAGTGGTTGACCTTTGCTACTCTGGTGTCATGAGAACAAGGATTATGTCAGGGAGCCTGAATACACCCTGCTATAGCCCTTGAGTGGGAGATAGCTATAGGCACTATTACAGAGAATGGGAAAGCAGATATGGACATGCTGATCCTTTCAGGTTGGCATCTGATTAGGGTGTTAAGGAAATGGTGGTTTCTAGCCCAGCCCTCCATGTAAGTGTAAGGAACTGTTACTGTCACCTGAGGTCGGCAGGAAGTTTGACTTCTAGAGGTACCTTTCTGCCATGCATTTCACAACTGGCAGAATGGAAAACAGAAACCCAGACCCATTGGAACGCTTGATATCTACAGCCCCCTTCCTCCCACAGAGCGTTCACTGAGGGATGACTTATGAAAACACAGAGCCTGAGCCTCCTGCTCAGATATCAGTCCTCTCTTTGTTCCCCTTCCCCACTCTTCTAAGTGTTCAGGGGCCTCTCATCAACTTGGTAAGTAGGCAGAGCCCAAAACGTAAACTCTGGAGAAGGTGGAACATGGGAGCACCTGCATAGCCCTAAGGCTTGGAAAGCAGAATGTGTGTAGTAGATGCTGTTGCAATACAAAGAAGAGATGCTTCCAAAGAAGATGGACATGTTGAAGGCCTGACCCTTGGCTAGTCCAGGATCAGCAGTTTCATAAATGGTAGACAAGGCAAGAGAACTCTATTTAAACACACCACTCTTTGTGCCTAGCAGACTCTAATGTTGAGAGACCCAGAAAGAAATCACACACTGATGTAGGTGGGTCTGCTATCTATCTGTTGCTCTCATTGGTTAATTAGTAAAGAACTGCTTGGCCTGATAGGTCAGAACATAGGTAGGTGGGGTAGACAGAACAGAATGCAGGGAGGAATAAGGCAGTGAGACAGACGCTATAGCTCTCCTCTCCAAGATGGATGCAGGTTAAGATCCTTCCTGGTAAACCACCACCTCGTGGTGCTACACTCAGTAATAGAAATGGGTTAATCAAGATGTGAGAATTAGCCAGTAAGAGCCAAGATTATTGTAGTTACCCTCTACATTATTTAGACTCCTTGAAATAGAATGCTTAGCAAAACTTTTGTTATATGTTTCTTGCTTAATATTGTTTGTTGTTTGTAATTTTGTATTTGGTATATACAACTGTATATAGTTGTATTGGGTTTAGTTCGATCTTGTTTAGAGAAAGGGGGAGATGATGGGGGACTTCAGCCAATCACATGCCCCTTAGTGTGTCCCCTGGGGCCACAGATAGTCAATAAAAGCATCCATGTGCTCTAGCTCGCTCTCTTTATGTTCCTGTTCTCCTGAATCACTGGAATCCTGGTTTTGTAAGTTTCCTTTCTTCTGTTTATTAAAGCTGAATATTATTTTAAGTTGGGTTAGTTAATTACAACTTCCGATCGGCCTCACCCATCAACACACAAAGGTGATTTAAAGATTAGTTGATCAGAGGAATTAGTATGATGTGTTGAGATTTCCTATGCCAGACTTAGTCCATCACTTCTGATTTTAGGTCCCTGCAGCTACTCAGGGTGTAGACAGAATGCAGCCAGATTCTCTGAGAGGATATAAGACAAATGGCATCTAACCTAGTTCCCAGTAGAGTCCTTGTTCCCCCTTGGAACCTCATGAGCACAGACTTTACTGTCTACATTTCTATTGGCACTTTTTGGTGTTCCCATGTCCCACCCATTAAGCTTTACGTACAGTGTTCGAGGACTTCTCTAGCCAACAACTCTGAACTCTTCTACATTCCTCCCATGACCTCATTTCTAAGGCCTACAGACTGCAAAGTCACATTTATAAAAATAATGATTCCCACCCTGGTACCAAGGTCCTGGACTTATTTCATTTCTCATTTTCCTGACAAAATACCAGACCAAAGTACCTTCAGAAGACAAGGGTATATTTTATGCAGGCTTTGGAGTGAATGCAGCCTGTCATATTAGAATAGCATGGTAGTGACAGTGGCTCCAGCTCTTGTGGCAGGCTGTTGAGACAGCTCTTTACACTGTGCCAGTGGCGACGAGGCAGAGAATGATGATGCTCTGCTCAGTTTGCTTTTTCCTTTTGTCCCCTTTGCTCACTCTGGGAGCCCAGCTCATTGACTGGTGCCGCTAGCATTCCCCAGGCGTATTTCCTGAGAGCTGTCTCTCTAGAAATGTGCTACTTGCCTGGCCCAAATTCACCTATGGTGGCAATAAAGATCAACCACAGAAACAAAATGAAGACCATGTACGTCAACCTTGTCACCAGCATTGTACAAAATGGGTGGAAACGGAAAGCATTTCATTTCGAATAAGAAGGGGAAAAGTCCACTTTCTTCCCTCTTATTCAATTCAGTGCTGAAATCTTAGTCAAAGCAGTAAGACAAGAGACAGAAGCCAAAAGAAAACAGAAGTAGTCAAAATACCTCTCAGATTCTGTACTTGAGAGATCCAAAGGAGTCTTAGATCTCATAAGCATTTTTGGCACAGTAGCAGAATAACAAATAAACCTATAGAATTATATGTTTCTCTATATAAATACTGAACTTACTGAGAGAGAAATAAAACAATTCCTGTAGCAATTGCAAAAATAAAATCACCTAGGAAATTGGACTAGTGAGATAGCCCACTGATAAGAGATCATGCTACTCTTCCAGAGAACTAAAGTTCGGGAAGCTCACAACTTCCTCCAACTCCAGCTCCCTGAGATCCAGTGCTATCTTCTGGCCATTAAGGACACTGGTATACACAAAACTATACACAAAAATACATAATTATACAAACAAAATGAGTAAAAAAATAACTGCCTAGGAATAAACCTAACTTTTAAGCTGAATATTTGTTCAAGGCACCGACAATTATAATGAAGCTGGGCAGTGGTGCCACATGCTTTTAATCCCAGACCTCAGGAGGCAGAGGCAGGCAGATCTCTGTGAGTTCGAGGCCAGCCTGGTGTACAGAGCAAGATCCAGAACAGACTCCAAAGCTACACATAGAAACCCTGTCTTGAAAAATCAAAAAGAAGACATATGCAATTAAAATTTTATTATATTTTCTACTTCTCTCTTTGTGTGTGTATACACATTCACTTGCCACTGTGGGTGTGTGGAGGTCCGAGAAAAACTTCAACCAAATAGCTGCCAGGAATTGAATGGAGCTTTTCAGACTTAGTAGCATATGCCATTACCTGCTAAGCCATCTCTCTAGCCCTACAATTAAAAAATGTAAAACAACAATTAGCAATTGTTGTAGGAGGGGGAGGAGAGAGGGTGAGTGCAGGAATGGGAGGAGGGGAGGAAGTGGATATTTTGAATGGTATTATTTATAAAGCAATGAAACAAACAAACAAAGCAGTAAATATGTTAACCATCAGGCCTGGAGAGATGGCTTGGCAGCTAAGAGCACTGGCTGCTCTTCCAGAGGGCCTGGCTTTAATTCCAAGCACCCTCATGGCAGCTCACATGTCCAGTTCCAGAGGATCTAACACCTTCACACCAAAGCAGATAAAATAAATTTTCATAAATAATAAAAGATTTAGAACACCAAAGAAACAATTCGAAGAATGACTTTCTGATATGAGTTTTAAAAATTAATATTGTGAAAATGGTTATCTTACCAAAAGCAATTGACAGACTCAGTGCAATCCCAATCAAAATTATGATTTTATTCTTCACAGAATTGCTAAAGGACTTCCAAAATTCACACAGAGACACAAAACAGCACAAGTAACCAAAGCTATCCTAAGCATGGCAATGCCTGATTTTGTCACACTACAGAACCATAGAGACAAAAACAGCATGCTACCAGCACCAAAACAGAGACAAAGACAAAGGAATAGAAAAGCGACTCAGTAAATCCACAAAGGTACAGGTTGGCATGTGTGTCTGAGACAGGATCCCTTGCAGCTCAGGATGGTCTTGCCTTGAACTACTGATCCTCCTGCCACTATCTCCCAAGTCCTGGAATCGCAGATTATCATTTGACCTAATTTTTGACAAAGGTGCCAAAAGCTTACACCACAGAAAGCACCACTTTTTCACCAAATGGTGCTGAGAAAACTGTATGTTCTCCTGAAGAAGAATTAGTCTAAGTCACTATCTCTCACCTAATTGTACAGAAGTCAATTAGGTCTGTAGCAACGACCTTAATAAAAGGCTTTCAATTTTGAAACTGCTGGCCTGAAATGGGGAGAACATGTCATATGAGGCAAGGCATGGAAAGGACATTCTGACAAGTGCTCCAAGTGCTCAGGAGGCACAGCTGACAGATTGGGTTTTCTAAAACTGTAGAGCTGCACACAAAGGGAATAGGCAGCAGAGTGGAGACGCCACACACAGAAGGAAGGAATTTCTTGCTATCTCTATACCTGACACTGAAATAAAATACTCAAATATCAGTATTCAAATCATTCAATCAATACATTGACCAATGAACTAAACAAAAAATTCTTAGAAGAAGAAAGGCAAATATGGCTGAGAAAGGTAGGGAAAATGTTCAACATCCTTAGACAGCGGCAGGTCTGCAAGGTCAAACTACATTCAGATTCCATCTCACTGCAGTCGATATGGCCACCAAACACAAAGCAGTGACATCACATGCTGGCAAGAATGTGAGAATATGAAACCTGGTGGAGATGTCAATCCAGCCACTATGGAAAATCACAGTGCAGGTTCCTAAAAGTACTGACAATAAAACTGTCACATGATGTATCTGCAGGACTTCTGGGAGTAGCTGCAAGGGAATCTGAGCCAGCCTGTTACAGAGACACGAGAGAGCCCCTGTTTCTTTTGTGGCACTATTCACAATGGCCAAGTTATGGCATCATCCTAGGTATTCATCAACAGATTAATGAATAAAAGAAATTTGATCTCTCTCTCTCTCTCTCTCTCTCTCACACACACACACACAAACATACACACAAGATATGAAAGAGGAAGAGTAACTATTTAGGGAGAGAAGGGGAACTAGGAGAAAAAGGAAAGAGTACAAAAGAGCATGAATGAACTACAAACATATGTGTGTATGTAAATGTCATATTGAAACTCATTATTTCCTGTACTAAGTGAAAACTTTTAATTAAAAGATGTTCTATCTATAGTAAAAGCAATCACCAGGAAAACAAAGTATTTTGTTACCTCTAAAGCTGTTTGTTGAACAGTCATACCTACAAGGTCATCAAAATTCTTGCATCTGTGTAGGACTATTTTGATTTTAATGCATCTACAAATGATGTTTGCCTGGCTATGTTTCTGAACTTGTGACAAAGTAGCAGCCAATTGCTTAAAAGCAACAGTCATTAAATGGATCTCTATTTTGATTGCTTCTACAGACTAAACCTATGTCTCTGTGTGTCTATGCCTGCCTGTCTCTCTCTGTGTATTAGAAGGTGAAGAAATAGCCCCTCCTTCTGTCTTTTGTTTTGTTTTGTTTTGTTTTGTTGAGACAAGGTTTCTTTGTAGCTTTGGATCCTGTACTGGAACTAGCTCTTGTAGACCAGGCTGGCCTCAAACTCAGAGTTATATGCTTGCCTGTGCCTACCAAGTGCTGGGCTTAACGGCATGTGCCACCACAGCCTGGAAGTCCTCCTTCTGTCTTATTTGGCTCTTACGACTGCAGATGTGACCATGAGAAGCACAGCCTACATTCTGAGTGAACTTTGCTCACATTTACCAATAGTGTTTTCTGTCAAGCCAGATAATTCCTCCAAGTAGTCCCTTAATTTAAAAAAATAATAAAGTATGTTGTAGTTTCATATTTTTATCTAGGTTCTTAGGTCTTTGAGCTTGATTTTGTTTTAGCCCAGTCCAATTACATTTTCAACCTGGACTAGTCCAATGACCCGCGGACAAAAGGGTGAACTTGGTGGGCAGGGCAGGGTCAAATAGAACACAGGAGACCCTGCAGCATAAGCTGAAGGTGCCCGTGCTCCCTTGCATAGGTCCTTGAGGCCTGCCCGGTAGGCAGGCACTCACCGCTCTGGGTGGGTTTCCTTAGTGTAGGATCAGAAAATTGTTCTTGAGCAAAAAACCTAGCAGACAGCAGGGCAGGCTTGGGGCAGGGAGGCTGGGGGGCTGTGTCGTGTGTAAGAAAGACAGCCCTGAAGCAGGAGCTGAGGGAGGGGGGTTGTACTCTCTTCAGGGACAATCTGCCCCTGGATAGAACACACTCACCCATCCAGATGGAACTCCTCAGCACCTAAACAGGGATGCCTGGTAGCCCAATGAGCCAGGGACAAAAGGAAGAATGTGGCAGGCAGGGCAGGGTCCAGTAGAACACCAATCTTGGCCATTCTTCTATATGTAGATGGAATCTCAGAGTTGTTTTGATTTGCATTTCTCTGGTGACTAAATATAACCCCAGCAGCACAAACACCGAGAGCAAGGTAGTTATCAATTCTCAACTCCTATTTTCCTATTTTGCCCAAGAATTAACACATCCAGATCCTTGACATCCTCTATCTACTCCCTCTTTTGAACACTCTCTTCCCTGATCATAACTTCCTTCCCCCACTCTCTCTACCGCAATCTGCCCATATCATATTCCCCAACACCCTTCCTTCACAATATATCTACTCCATCACACTCTTTTGCCACATCTCCTGCCCATTCTCACACTACCTTTCTTCTCACCATTGCTCCAATTTTAGTTAGCACAACCCATTCTCACTAACATTTCCTATCTCTACCCATCTACTACTGCACCCTCACCATGCCACCTACCTCTTTCTCCTGTCTTCTCCCACAATGAATTCTTCATCTTGTAGTACTTATTGCATTTGTTTCTTACAATCTCAGTACTCACTCCATATATAGCTAGGGTTCTTAAACTGGAGGCTGAACAGAAAGAGTGCTGGTTATTTGGAAGAGAGGAAAGATAGGAGAGTAGATTAGCTACTTGCTATTTGGCCTCTGTGACTAAGTAGAAATTCACCTTGACCTTTGATTTTGGAATTCCTTCTATAAGGGGATGGAGATCTAGATAAAGTTCTCTTTAGCAGTGGTTGTAGAGACCTAGCAGGCAAATGGATAGAAAAAGACAACACTATCCTGAGTGAGGTAAGCCAGACCCAAAAAGAGGAACATGGGATATACTCACTCATATTTGGTTTCTAGCCATAAAGGACATCGAGCCTATAATTTGGGTTCTTAGAGAAGCTAAATAAGAAGGAGAACCCAAAGAAAAACATATAGGCATCCTCCTGAATATTAACCTTCATCAGGCGATGAAAGGAGACAGAGACAGAGACCCACATTGGAGCACCGGACTGAAATCTCAAGGTCCAAATCAGGAGCAGAAGGAGAG
>NW_026068383.1:117180-120015 GCF_014885135.2 Alexandromys fortis | reverse complement strand
GGAGTGGGAAGGAAATGGAAGGAGGGGAGGAGGTAGAAATCTTTAATAAATAAATAAATAAATTTATATAAAAAAACCTGATTGGCCCATTAGCTCAGGCTACTTATTAGCTCTTGTAGCTTATATTAACCCATTATTCTGATCAATGTTAGCCATGTGGCTTAGTACCTTTCATAGAGGGGCAGATCACATGTTGCTTCTTCAGAGTCTGTGCAGGATTGGAGGAAGAGCTTCCTTCTTCCCAGAATCCTCCTGTTCTTTCTGCCCCGACTCTACTTCCTGTCTGGTTTTCCCATCTATGCTTTTTGCCTGGCCAATCAGCATTTATTTAAAATATGATTGACAGAATACAGACAATTCTCCCTCACCATGATATGGCTATAAGACTTTGGGAATCAGGAAGTAAAATGTGGTGGTTTGAAAGAAAATGACCTCCAAATGGAGTGGCACTAATAGGAAGTGTGGCCTTGTTGGAGTAGATGTCTTGGTTAAAGGAAGTGTGCCACTGTGGGGAGGACTTTAAAGTCTTTTTCTCAAGATTTACTCAGTGTGACAGCCTGTCAACTTCTTGCTGCCTCTGGTCAAGATGAGCCTGCACATCTCTCTGCATGTTGCCCATGTGCCCTGTCATGATGATAATGGTTGAACTTTTGAAACTGTAGGCTACCACCACAATTAAATGTTTTCTTTCTAAGAGGTGCTATGGTCATGGTGTCTCTTTACAGCAAAAATAAATAAATAAATAAATAAATAAATAAATAAATAAATAAATAAAAATCCAAGACATGTGAATTCCTGGAGAATCATCACTTTACATTGGGAAATACTTTTCACTTCCCAAAAAGAAGCCTTCATGTATGTAAGGAATTCATCTCCAGAGCACTTTCTCTTCATTGCTGAGAATTTCTCTTCATTTCAGTGAAAAAAAGCCTGTCTCCCCTTTTCCTCTAGGTAGTTCTGTCAGGGCTTTTACATACTTCATAACCATATTTATGGACTATATTAATTATATATTAATGGGCTGTCCATCTGAGGGAGCCCTTTTCATCCTGACAATTGAGCCTCTTTCTGACAGACCTGCTCCAATTTCTCATTAGTCTGAGACATCTGTCCTGGTACCATTTGCATACATACTTTCCTGACAACTCTCTGTTAGGTGAAGGAAATTTCATTCTCACCGCATGCCAAGATTGGGTTCCATTCTACCAAATATTCCACTGGAGGGACAGTCTTCACAAAGGTGGAAGGGGACCTTTCTTGAACTGACCCTGGGTGGGACTCCTGAGCAAGGTAGTTATGGAAAGAGACACCTTTTGGAGCAGTGATTTGCTTTTATGTAAGTTATATAAGATTTTACAACTCAGTTAATTTTGCTAAGAAAGCACTGGTAATGAAATCAATCAAAGGGGCCTCTTTTTCAGCTCACATTTCCCTTCCTTGCTTGATTTTGGCTGTCTCTACTCGGATTCACCTTAAGAAAGAGCACTGCCTTCCATTTTTTTGCTGTTACACACTAACTTGACTCACAACACAAAGATAAGTGATTTGTTCCCCACATCTGTAGTTATCCCTTATACCTGTGGGTTGTATTGGGCACTTAGTTTTGTTGGTAAATTCTTGGATGTCAGGTACTGTACAGAACTCTACCTACCACAGTATTTAGGGGCAGCAAAAGTACAAAGCAAGCAAAAGAAAATCAAAAGAGAGAAGGGAAAGAAAGAAAATAGAGACTACAGACTGAGGATCTAAGAGTGAAAGAAAGGGAGGGAAGAAGGAGAGAAGGAAAGATGAAAGAGAAGGGGGGAAAGGTGGATAGAAAAAAAGGAAGGAAGGAAAGGGCCAACAAATACATGGCCTCATGTTTGAATTCCTGGTAATTCTCCTTCCAAAACATGAGAAGTATGTATAAGTTGGAGGTCAAAAAATCATCCAAGATCAGAGTGTGTGTTGTGTCCAGATGTATGTAGGCTGGACTGATAACTTCAGGATAGAGAGTTCCTCTCCATCATGCTTGACATGGCATGTCACAGGATCTCTAGCCTGCACTTCTTATGTCCATGAGTTTGTTGCTAGGAGTGACTGGAGCCACCACTGATCACTTTAACTGTAATTTATCCAAAGACTGGCAAGCTAGTTGGAGCCACTTTCTTTTCAATATGTGTACCAGGCATTACTCACTCCCTCACCCCTGACCTGCTGAGAAAAATCATATTGAAATTTTGTCAAAAGAAGCAATATAGTTCTGATGGATGGCTGTATTAGATAAAAACAATATCAAGATATACTTTGTTATCAGGGCTATGACCTCGCCCTACCATGAATGAGTTCAACAGAAATAGTAAAAGATGGTAGAGAAATATGTGATAGAGTTCATAGAGAAAGAGATGATAGAGAAGTGATAAAGAGAGGCGATTGAGAAAGAAATAATAGAGAAAGTGATGACAGAGAAATGATAGAGGAAGAGATGATAAAGAAAGATATAATAGAGAAAGAGAATAGAGATAAAGAGATGACAGAGAGATAATAGAAGAAGAGATGATAGAGAAAGATATGAGAGAGAAAGACATGATAGAGGAAGAGATAACAGAAAGATAATAGAGGAAGAGATGATAGAGAAAGAGAAGACAGAAAAATAATATCAGAAGAGATGATAGAGAAAGAGATGAGAGACTAGTGTAAGTTATTGTGGAGAATAGAGATAATAGAGAAAGAGATCATAGAGAAAGAGATGACAGTGATAAAATGAAGATAGGATAGAGAAAGAGATGATAAAGATATGATAGAGGAAGAGATGATAGAGAAAGAAGTGATAGAGAAAGAGATGAAAGAAAAAGA
>NW_026068383.1:83687-106314 GCF_014885135.2 Alexandromys fortis | reverse complement strand
ACAATAGAGAGAGAAATGATTGAGGAAGAGATGATAGAGAGGTGATAAAGAAAGAGATGATAGCAAAAGGGTTTATAGAATAAGAGATGAGAGTGGAAGAGTTGATAGAGGAAGAGATTATAGCAAAAGAGATGACAGAGATATAAAAAGTAGAGATGATAAAGAAAGAGTTGATAGAGATAGAGATGAAGATAAAGGAACAGATGATAAAGAGTTGACAGAGAAAGAGGTTATAGAGAAAGAGATGGCAGAAAAAGAATTGATACAGAAAGGGATGGTAGAAAAATCATAGCAAAAGAGATGAGAGACATGATAGAGAAAGAGATGAAAAAAAAAGAAGATAGGGAAAGAAATGATAAAGAGATGATAGAGTGGTGATAGAGAAAGAGATGATAGAGAAAGAGCTGATAGTGAAAGAGATGTTAGAAAAAAGATGTGAGAAAAAGACTTGATAGGAAGGTGATAGAGAAAGAGATGATAGAGAAACAGATGATAAAGAAAGAGTTGATAGAGGAAGAAATAATAGAGGAAGAGATGATAGAGAAAGAGATGACAGAGGGAAAATAAAGAAAAAATGATACAGAAAGAAAAGATAGCGAAAGACATGATAGCAAAAGGTAATAGCAAGATAATAAAGGAAGATATGATAGAGAAAGAGATGATAGAGATGATAAAGGAAGAGATGATAAAGAAAGAGATGATAAAGTGATCATATAGAAAGAGATAATAGAGAAAGATAAAAGAAAGTTAATAGAAAGATAATAGTGGAAGAGATGATAGAGAAAGAGGTGATAGAGAAAAAGATGATGATAGAGGAAAAGATGATAGAGGAAGAGATGATAGAGTAAGAGATGAAAGAGAAAGAGATGATAGAGAAAGAGATGAAAAGATATATTAGAGGAAGTCATGATAGAGAAAATGATGATATTGAAAGAGATGATAAAAAGGTTATAGAGAAAGATATGATAGAGAGGTGATAGAGAAAGAGTTGATGGAGAAAGATATGATAGAATAAGAGATGACACAGAGACAATAAAGGAAGGGATGACAAAGCAAGAGATGATGGAGAAAGAGATGATAGAGTAAGAGATGACAGGGATAATAGCAGAAGATGTTAGAGAAAGTGATGACTGACTAGAGTAAGTTATTATGGAGGATAGAGATAATAGAGAAAGAGGTCTTAGAGAAAGAGATGAAAGAGAAATTATTAAGGTAGAGATGATAAAGAAAGAGAGGATAGAGAAAGATATGATAGAGGAAGTGATAGAGAAAGAAGTGATAGATAAAGAGAGGACAGAAAAAGAGATGATAGAGAAAGAGCTGATAGAGAAAGAGACAGTAGAGAAAGAGCTGATAGAGAAAGAGACGGTAGAGAAAGAGCTGATAGAGAAAGAGACGGTAGAGAAAAGATGATAGAGAAAGGGATATAATAAAGTGATGATCGAGAAATGGGTGATAGAGGAAGAGATGAAGATAAAGGAAGAGATGATAGAGAAAGAGTTGATAAAGAAAGAGGTTATGAAGAATGAGATAATAAAGAAAGAGATGATAAAAATGAGATTGTAGAGAAAAAGATGATAGCGAAAGAGAGGAAAGAGAGGTGATATAGAAAGAGATGATAGAGAAAGAGAGGATAGGGAAAGAAATGATAGAAGAAATGAGCATGAAGAGATGATAGAGAAAGAGATGACAGAAAGGTAAAACAGGAAGTGATGATAGAGAGGTGATAGAGAAAGATGATAGAGAAAGAGATGATAGAAGAAGAAAGATGCAGGAAGAAATGATAGAGAAAGAGATAACAGAAGAAGAGATGATAAAGAAGGAGATAATAGAGAGGTGAGAGAGAAAGAGATGATAGGGAAAGAGATGATAGAGAAAGATAATAGAGGAAGAGATGATAGATGATAGAGAAAGAGATGACAGAAAGATAATACAGGAAATGATGATAGAGAGGTGATAGAGAAAGAGATGATAGACCACAGAAAGAAATTAAGGAGGGTAGAGATGATAGAGAAAAAAATCATAGAGAGATATTAGAGAAAGACATGATAGAGTGATGATGAAGGAAGAAATATTAAAGAAAGAGGTGATAGAGGAAGAGATGATAGAGAAAGAATTGATAGAGAAAGAGATGATAGAGAATGATAATAGAAAAATAATAGAGAAAGATATGACAGAAAAAGAGATGATAGAGAGACATGATAGAGGAAGAGATGATAGAGTGGTGATAGAGAAAGAAATGATAGAGAAAGAGATGATAGGGAAAGGGTTTATAGAGTAAGAGATGATAGTGGAAGAATTGATAGAGGAAGAGAATATAGTGAAAGCGATGACAGAGATATAACAAAGGAAGGGATGATAAAGAAAGAGTTGATTGAGAAAAAGATGAAGATAGAAGAACAAAAGATAAAGAGTTGATAGAGAAAGAGGTTATAGAGAAAGAGATGGTAGAAAAAGAGATGATAAAGAAAGAGATGGTAGAAAAATGATTGCAAAGAGATGAAAGAGACGTGATAAAAAGATGATACGGAAAGAGATTATAGAGAAAGAGATGATAGACAAAGAGATACAGATAAAGGAAGTGATGATAGAAAAAGAGTTGATAGACAAAGAGGTGATAGAAAAGGAGATGATAGAGAAAGAGATGTTAGAGAAATAGATGATAGAGAAACAGATGATAGAGAAACAGATGACAAATAAAGATATAATTGAGGAAGAGAAAAGAGAAAGATAATAAAGGAAGATGATAGAGCAATGATAGAGAAAGAAATGATAGACTATAGAGAGAAATTACGGAGGATAGAAATGATAGAAACAGTAAAAATTAAGAGATGAGAGAAAAAGTATGACAGAGATGATAAATGAAGAGATAGGATAAAGAAAGTAATGATAGATGATGAAGACGTGATAAAGAAGGATGGTAGAGAAAGATATGATAGAGGAAGAGATGATTGAGAAAGAAGTGATAGAGAAAGAGATTAGAAAATGATTTGATAGAGAAAGAGCTGACAGAGAGTTGGTAGAGAAAAAGATGATAAACAAAGAGATAATAGAAAGATGTTAGAGAAAGAGATAAGAAAAGAGATGATAGAGAAAGAAATTATAGAGGAAGGGATGATAGAGAAACAGATGAAAGAATGATAATAAAGGAATAGATGATAGAGAAAGAGATGACAGAAAGATAATAGAGGAAGAGATAATAGAAACAAAGAAAGTGATAATAGAGTAGAGAAAGAAATTATGGAGGATAGAGATGATAGAGAAAATCATAGAGAGTGATAAAGAGATGATAGAGATGATACAGGAAGAGATGATAGAGAAAAAGATTATAGAGGAAGATGATAGAGAAAGATATGATAGGTGATAGAGAAAGAGATGATTGAGAATGATGATAGAGAAGGAAATGATAGAGAAACAGATGATAGAGAAACAGATAGTAGAGAAAGGGAGGTAGAGAAAGAGATGTAGATAGAGGAAGAGATGATAGAAAAAGAGTTAATAGAGAAAGACGTGATAGAAAAAAGATGATAGAGGAAGAGATGACAAAGAAATAGATGAGAGAATAGAAATGATAGAGGAATAGCTGATAGAGAAAGAGATGAAGCGACATAATAGAGGAAGACATGATATAGAAAAAGATGATATAAAAAGAGATGATAGAAAGGAATAGAGAAAGAGATGATAGAGAGGTGTTAGACAAAGAGATGATAGAGAAAAAGATGATAAAAAGAGATGAAAGAGGAAGAAATGATAGAGGAAGAGATGATAGAGAAAGAGATGACATAGAGAAAATAAAGAAAAAGATGATACAGAAAGAGATTATAGAAAAAGAGATGATAGAGAAAGATAATAGAAAGATAATGAAGGAAGAAATGATAGAGAAAGGGATGATAAAGTGATGATAGAGAAAGAGATAATAGAGAAAGATAAAAAAGGTTAATAGAAAGATAATAGAGGAAGAGATGATGGAAAAAGAGGTGATAGAGAAAGAGATGATGATAGAAAAAGAGATTGTAGTGGAAGAGAGTATAGAAGAAGAGATGATACAGAAAGAGATGAAGAGATATAATAGAGGAAGACATGATATAGAAAGAGATGATATAGAAAGAGATAATAGAAAGGTGATAGAGAAAGAGATGATAGAGAAAAAATGACAGAAAAAGATATGACAGAGAGATAATAAAGGAAGGGATGGTAAAGAAAGAGTCGATGGAGAAAGACATAATAGAGTAAGAGAAGACAGATAATAGGGGAATAATGATAGATAAAGAGATGATAAAGGAAGAGATGTTTGTGAGAGATGATGATAAAGGAAGAGACGTTGAAAGTAGAGATGATAAAGAAAGAAATGATAGAGAAAAATGATAGAGGATGAGATGATAGAGAAAGAGATGACAGAGAGATAATAAAGGAAGAGATCATAAAGAAAGAGAGGATACAGGAAGAGATGATAAAGAAAGAATAAAAAAACTAGAGAAATGATATTATAGTGTATGTGAGCGACCCCAAAAACTCCAGCAATGAACACCTACAGCTGATAAACACCTTTAATAGCATGGCAGGATGCAAGATCAATTCCATAAAATCAATTGCCCTCCTATACACATAGGATAAGGAAGCAGAGAGGGAAATCAGAGAAGCATCACCTTTCACGATAGCCACAAATAGCATAAAATAACTTGGGGTAACTATAACCAAGGATGTGAATGATCTATTTGACAACTTTAAGTCCTTGAAGAAAGAAATTGAGGACACCAGAAAATGGAAGGATTTCCCTTGCTCTTGGATTGGGAGGATCAACGTAGTAAAAATCGCAATTCTACCAAGGGCAATTGATAGATTCAACGCAATCCCCATTAAAATCCCATCAAAATTCTTCACAGATCTTGAGAGGACATTAATCAACTTTATATGGAAAAACAAAAAAAACCCAGGATAGCCAAAACAATCTTATAGAATAAAGGAACTTCTGGAGGCATTACCATCCCTGACTTCAAACTCTATTACATAGCTTCAGTATTGAAATCAGCTTGATATTGGCATAAAAACAGAGAAGTCGATCAATGGAATCTAGTAGAAGACCCGGATTTTAACCCACAAACCTATGAATACCTGGTTTTTGATAAAGGAGCTAAAAGTATTCGTTGGAAGAAAGAAAGCATCTTCAACAAATGGAGCTGGCACAACTGGTTGTCAACCTGTAGAAGAATGAAAATAGATCCATATTTATTGCCATGCACAAAACTCAAGTCCAAATGGATTAAAGACCTCAATATCAATCTGAACACACTGAACCTGATAGAAGAGAAAGTGGGAAGTACTCTACAACATATAGGCACAGGAGATCACTTCCTATGCATATCCCCAGCAGCACAGACATTAAGAACAACATTGAATAAATGGGACCTCCTGAAACTGAGAAGCTTCTGTAAAGCAAAGGACACTGTCACTAGACAAAAAGGCAACCCACTGACTGGGAGAAGATCTTCACCAACCCTGCAACAGACAAAGGTCTAATCTCCAAAATATCCAAAAAGAGGAACATGGGATGTACTCACTCATATTTGGTTTCTAGCCATAAATAAAGGACGTTGAGCCTATAATTCGCGATCCTAGAGAAGCTAAATGAGAAGGTGAACACAAAGAAAAACATATAGGCATCCTCCTGAATATTAACCTTCATCAGGCGATGAAAGGAGACAGAGACAGAGACCCACATTGGAGCACCGGACTGAAATCTCAAGGTCCAAATCAGGAGCAGAAGGAGAGAGAGCACGAGCAAGGAACTCAGGACCGGGAGGGGTGGACCCACACACTGAGACAATTGGGATGTTCTATTGGGAAGTCACCAAGGCCAGCTGGCCCGGGTCTGAAAAAGCCTGGGATAAAACCGGACTTGCTGAACATAGCTGACCATGAGGACTACTGAGAACTCAAGAACAATGGCAATGGGTTTTTGATCCTACTGCACTTACTGGCTTTGTGGGAGCCTAGGCAGTTTGGATGCTCACCTTTCTAGACCTGGATTGAGGTGGGTAGTTCTCGGACTTCCCACAGGTCAGGGAACCCTGATTGCTCTTTGGGCAAATGAGGAGGGGGGACTTGATCGGGGAAGGGGGACTAATGAAGGGAGGGGGAGGGAAATGGGAGGCAGTGGCTGGGAGGAGGCAGGCGATGGTGGTGCATGCCTTTAATCCCAGCACTCGGGAGGCAGAGGCAGGCGGATCTCTGTGAGTTCGAGACCAGCCTGGTATACAGAGCTAGTTCCAGGACAGACTCCAAAGCCACAGAAAAACCCTGTCTCGAAAAACCAAAAAAAAAAGAAAGAAATCTTCAATAAATAAAAAAAAATGAATGACTTCGCGAATTTTGCATGCACGTGGATGGAAATAGAAAACACTATCCTGAGTGAGGTAACCCAAACCCAAACAGATGAACATGGGATGTACTCACTCATAATTGGTTTCAAACATAAATAAAGGACATTGAGCATATAATTTGTGATCCTAGAGAAGCTAAATAAGAAGAACCTTCATCTGGCCATGGACCGAAAAAGAGACATAGACCCAAATTGGAGCACTGGACTGAGCTCTTAAGATCCAAATGAGGAGCAGAAGGAGGGAGAACATGAGCATGGAAGTCAGGACCACAAGGGGTGCACCCACCCACTGTGACAGTGGAACTGATCTATTGGGAGCTCACCAAGGCCAATGGGAATGGGACTGAATAAGCATGGGATGAAACTGGACTTTCTGAACGTGGCAGACAATGAAGGCTGATGAGAAGCCAACGACAATGGCACTAGGTTTCGATCCTAATACATGGCTTTGTGGGAGCCTAGCCTGTTTGGATGCTCACCCTCCTGGACCTGGATAGAAGTGGGAGGACCTTGGACTTCCCGCAGGGCAGGGAATCTGAACTGCTCTTCATTCTTGAGAAGGAGGGGGAATGGAGTGGGGGGAGCGGGAGAGGGGTAAGGGAGTGGGGGGAGGGGTGATGTGTGTGAGGAGGGGCAGGGAAATGGGAAATGATAAGGAGGCAGAAATTTTTTGTAACAACTAAAAAAATAAAATAAACAAACAAGAAAAGATAAAACTCAAAAAAAAGAAACAAGAAAAAATACTAGAAGAGATGATAGAGAAAGAGATGATACACTAGAGAAAGAAATTATGGAGGATAGAGATGATAGAGAAAAATCATATAGAGATGTTAGAGAAAAACATGATATAGTGATGATGAAGGAGGAGATATTAAAGGAAGAGATGATAGAGTAAGAAGAAATAGAGAAAGAGATGATAGAGGAAGAGATGACTGAGAAAGAGATGATAGAGGAGATGATACAGAAAGAGATGATTCAGAAAGAGATGATACAGAAAGAGATGGTACAGAAAAAATGACAGAGTAAGAGATCATATAGAGGTATTATAGAAAGAGATGGTAGAGAAAGAGATGGTAGAGAAAGACTGTAATAAAAGGATGATAGAGAAAGAGATGATAGAAACAGAGAATATAGAGGAAGAAATTACAGAGGAAGAGATGATAGAGAAAAAGATGACAGAGAGATAATAGAGGAAGAGATGATAGAGGAAGAGATGATAGAGAAAGAGATCATAGAGAAAGAGATAACAGAAGAATAATAGCATAAGAGATGTTAGAGAAAGAGATGATAGACTAGAGTAAGTTTTTATGGACAATAGAGATAATAGAGAAAGAGGTTTTAGACAAAGAGATGAAAGATATATAATTAAGATAGAGATGGTAAAGAAAGAGATAATAGAGAAAGATATGATAGAGGAAAGATAGAGGAAGAAGTGATAGAGAAAGAGATGATAGAAAGAGATGATGATAGAGGAGGAGATGACAGAGGAAGAGATGATAGAAGAGATGACTGAGAAAGAGATGATGATAGAGGAAGTGATGATAGAGGGAGTGATGATAAAGGAAGAGAAACAGATGACAGAGAAAGAGATGATGGAGAGATAATAGAGGAAGAGATGATAGAGAAAGATATGATAGAGAATGAGATGATAGAGAATGAGATAACAGAAAGATAATAGAGGAAAAGATGATAGATTCTAGAGAAGGCAATGATTGAGTAGAGAAAGAAATTGTGGAGGATAGAGAAGATGGAGAAAGAAATAATAGAGAGAGGATAAAGAGATGACAGAAATGATAAAGGAACAGATGATAAATAAAGAGATGATAGAGAATAAGATGATAAAGATTATAGAAAAAGAGATGATAGAGAGATGATAGAGAAAGTGATGAAAGAAAGATGATGAGAAAGAGATGATACAGAAAAAGATGATAAAGTGATGTTAGAGAAAGTGAGGTTGAAAAAGAGATGATAAAAAGTGTTGATAGAAAAATAGGTGATAGAGAAAGATCTGATAGGGAAAGGAATTAAAGAAAAAGAGAAGATAGAGGAAGAATTGATAGAGAAAGATGAGAGAAATATAGTAAAGGAAGAGATGTTAAAGAAATAGATGATAGAGAAATATATGATAGAGGAAGAGATGAAGAGATAGGAACAGATGATATACAAAGAGTTCATAGAGAAAGAGGTTATGAAGAATGAGATGATAGAGAAAGAGATGAGACAAAAGCGATGGTTGATAAAAGATGATAGTGAAAGAGATGAAAGAGAGGTGATAGAGAATGAAATGATAGAGAAAGAGATGATAGAAAAGGATATGACAGAAAGATAATAGAGGAAGAGGTGATAGAGAGGTGATAGAGAAAGAGATGATAGAGTAAGAGATGAGAGGGAAAGAGATGATAGAGTAAAAGATGATAGAATAAGAAATGATGCAGTAAGAGATGAGAGAGAAAGAGATCACAGAGAGATAATAAAGGAAGAGATGATAAAGAATGAGATGATAGAGAAAAATATGATAGAGGAAGTGATGATATTGAAAGTGATGATAGAGAGGTGAGAGAGAATTAGATGATAGAAAAATTGATGATAGGGAAAGAGATAATAGAGGAAGAGATGATAGAAGAAGAAATGATGCAGAAGAGATGGTAGAGAAAGAGAAGACAGAGGAAGAGATGATAGAAAGGTGAGAGAAAAAAGATAATAAAGAAAGGCATTAGAGGAAGAGATGATAAAGATAATAGAAAAATACTAGAGGAAGAAATGATATAGAAAGAGATGACAGAAAATAACAAAGGAAGTGATGATGGAGAGGAGATAGAGAAATAGATGATAGGGAAAGAGATAATAAAGAAAGATATGATAGAAAAAGAAATGATGCAAGAAAAGATGATAGAGAAAGAGATGACAGGGGAAGACATGATAGAGAAGGAGATAATAGAGACGTTAGAAAGAAAGAGATGATAGGGAAATAGATGATAGAGAAATAGATGATAGAGAAAAATGATAGAGTCTGAGATGATAGAGAAAGAGATCACAGAGAGATAATAAAGGAAGAGATGATAAAGGGAAAGATGATAGAAGAAGAGATGATAGAGGGAGATAATAGAAAGATACTAGAGGAAGATAAGATTAGGAAGAGAGGATAGAGAAAGAGATGACAGAAACATAATAAAGGAAGTGATGATAGAGAGATGATAGAGAAAGAGATGATAGACTAGAGAAAGAAATTAAGGAGGATAGAGATGATAGAGAAAAAAATCACAGGGAGATGTTAGAGAAAGACATGATAGTGTTATGATTAAAGAGGAAATATCAAGGAAAGAGATGATAGAGGAAGAGATGACAGAGAGATAATATAGGAAGAGATGATAGAGAAAGAAGTTATAGAGAAATAGATGTTGGAGAACGAGATAACAGAAATATCCTAGAGGAAGAAATGATAGAGAGATGATAGAGAAAGCGATGATTGACTACAGAAAGAAATTTTGGAGGATAGAGATCATAGACAAAGAAATAATAGAGAGACAATAAGTAGATGAGAGAAAAAGAGATGACAGAAATGATAAAGGAACAGTTGAAAAATATCAAGATGATAGAGAAAAAGAAGACAGGACGATGTGATAGAGAAAGATTATAGAGAAAGAGAAGATAGAGACATGATAGAGGAAGAGATGATAGAGAAAGATGATAGAGAAAGGGATGGTAGAGAAAGAAATGATAGAAGAAATGATGCAGGAAGAGATGATAGAAAAAGAGATGACAGAAAGATAATAGAGGAAAAGGTGATAGAGAGGTGATAGAGAAAGAGATGATAGAGTAAGAGATGAGAGGGAAAGAAATGATAGAGGAAATGATATAGAAAGAGACGATAGAGAGGTGCGAGAGAATTAGATGATTGGGAAATAGATGATAGGGAAAGACATGATAGAGAAAGATGGTAGAAGAAGAAATGATGCAGGGAGAGATGAGAAAGAAAGAGATGACAGATGAAAAGAAGATAGAGAAGGGTTGATAGAGAGGTGAGATAGAAAGAGATGATACAGAAAGAGATAATAGAGGAAGAGATGATAGATAAAGACAATAGAAAAATACTAGAGGCAGAGATGATTTAGAAAGAGATGATAGAGAGATGTTAGAGTTAGAGATGATAGAGAAAAAAGAGAGAGAAAGAGATGGCAGAGAAAGAGATGAATATAGAGGAAGAGATAATAAAGAAAGTTATGATAGAGAGGTGATAGAGAGAGATGTTAGCGAAAGAGATGCTAGAGAAAAAGATGAAGAGAAAAAGATAAAGAGATGATAGAGTAAAAGATTATAGTGGAACAACTGTTAGAGGAAGAGATGATAGAGAAAAGGATGACAGAAAGATAACAGCAGAAGAGATGATAGAGAAAGTGATGATAGACTAGAGTAAGTTATTATGGAGGATAGAGATAATAGAGAAAGAGGTCATAGAGAAAGAGATGAAAGATGATAAAGAAGAGATGTTATAAAAAGAAATGATAGAGGAAGAGAAGATAGAGAAAGAAGTGATAGAGAAAGAGACTATTTAAAAAGAAATGATAGAGAAAGAGCTGATAGAGAGATTGTAGAAAAAACAATGATAAAGAGAGGATAGAGAGGTGTTAAAGAAAGAAATGATTGGAAAAGAAATGAGAGAGAAAGAGATGATGGAGGAAGATATGATAGAAAAAGAGATAATAAAGAGATGACAGAGAGATAATAAAGTAAGAGATAAAAAAGAGATGATAAAGAGATGATGATAAAGGAAGAGTTGTTGAAGAAATAGATGATAGAGAAAGAGGTGAGAGAAAAAAGATGATTATAAAGGAGATGATAAAGGAAGATATAATAGAGAAAGAGATGATGGAGAAAGAGATGATAGAGGAAGAGATGAAAGAGAGATAATAGAGGAAGACATGATAAAGAGATGATAGAGAAAGATATGATAGTGGAAGTGATAGAGAAAGACATGATAGAAAAGAAATGATACAGAAAGAGCTGATAGAGAAAGAGATGGTAGAGAAAAGTTGATAGAGAAATCATAGAGATAATAGAAAAAGAGATAACAGGAATTATAAAGTAAGAGTTGATAAATTAAGAGATGATAGAGAAAAGGTTGATACAGGAAAATGTGATAAAGGAAGAGAATATAGAGAAAGAGGTGATAGAGTAAGAGATGATAGAGAAAGATTATAGTGAAAGAGATGATAAATACAGTGATGGTAGAGAAAGGGAGGTACAGAAATAGATGAAAGAGAAAGAAATAAAGATAGAGGAAGAGATGATAGAGAAAGAATTCATAGAGAAAGAGCTGATAGCGAAGAGTTGATAAAGAGATGATAGAGGAAGAAATGATAGAGGGAGAGATGATAGAGAAATAGATGACAGAGCAATAATAAAGAAAGTGATGATCTATTGTGAGCTCACCAAGGTCAGCTGGACTACGACTGAAAAACCATGGGATAAAACCGGACTCTCTGAATATGGCGGACAATGAGGGCTGCTGAGAAGCCAAGGACAATGCCACTGGGTTTTGATCCTACTTCATGTTCTGGCTTTGTGGGAGCCTAGCCAGTTTGGATGTCCACCTTCCTAGACCAAGATGGAGCGGGGAGGACTTTGGACTTTCCACAGGGCAAGGAACCCTGACTGCCCCTCAGACTGGAGAGGGAGGGGGACAGGAGTGGGGTGGAGGGGGAACGGAGAGGGAGGAGGGGGGAAAAGGGAGACGGGGAGGGAAATGGGAGGCAGGGAGGAGGCGGAAATCTTTTTTTTTCAATAAAAAATTATATTAAAAAAAAAGAAAGAAAGTGATGATAAAGAGGTGATAGAGAAAGATGATAGAGAAAGAGATAGTAGAAAAGAGATTATAGGGAAAGAGATGATAGATTGGTGATAGAAAAAGAGATAATAGTGAAAGAGGTGATAGAGAAGGAGATGAGAGAGGAAGAAATGATAGAGGAAGAGTCAATAGAGAAAGAGATGACAGAGCAATAATAAAGGAAGAGATGATAGAGAAAGAGATGATAGAGGAAGATAGAGGAAGAAATGATAAAGAGTTGATAGAGAAAGAGGTGATAGAGAAAGCGATGATAGAGAAAGTAATGATAGGGAAAGAGATGATATGGAAAGAGATGATAGAGCAAGAGGTGATAGAGGAAGAGATCACAGAGAGAGAATAAAGCAAGAGATGATAAAGAGAGAGATGATAGAGGAAGAAATGATAAAGATAATAGAAAGATACGAGAGGAAGAGATGATAGTGAAAGAGATGACAGAAGCATAATAAAGGAAGTGATGATAGAGAAAAAGATGATAGACTAGAGAAAGAAATTAAAGAGGATAAAGATGATAGAGAAAAATCACAGGGAGATGTTAGAGAAAGACATGATAGAGTTATGATGAAGGAAGAAATATCAAGGAAAGATGATAGAGGAGGAGATGATAGAGGAAGAGATGACAGTGAGATAATAGAGGAAGAGATGAAAGAGAAAGATATTATAGATTAATAGATGACAGAGAACGAGATAACAGAAAGATAATAGAAGAAATGATAGAGAGAAGATAGAGAAAGCTATGATTGACTACAGAAAGAAATTTTGGAGGATAGAGATCATAGAGAAAGAAATAATAGAGAGACGATAAGTAGATGAGGGAAAAGAGATGACAGAAATCATAAAGGAAGAGATAATAAATAACGAGATGATATAGAAAAGATAGAGAGATATGATGGAGAAGAGGTGATAAAGGAAGAGATGATAGAGATAATAGAGGAAGATATGATACAGAAAGAGATGATAGAGAAAGAAATGACAGAGAGTTAATAGAGGAAGAGATGATAGAGAAAGAGATGACAGAGAGATAATAGCAGAAGGGATGGTAGAGAAAGTGATGACAGACTAGAATAAGTTATTATGGAGGGTAGAGATTATAGAGAAAGAGGTCATGAAGAAAGAAACGAGAGATAGTTGATGAAGACATGATAAAGAGTATATAAAAAGATGATAGAGGAAGAGATGATAGAGAAAATGTGATGAGAAAAAGAAGATAGAATGATATGACAGAGAAAGAGATGATAGAGTAATCAATAACAGAGAAAGAGATGATAGAGAGCTATTAGAGAAAGAGATAATAGGGAAAGAGATGACAGAGAAAGAGATGGTGGTGGAATAAATGATAGAAGAAGAGCAGATATATAAAGAGATGAAGAGATAATGAAGGAAGAGATCAAAAAATAGATGATAGACAAAGAGATGATGATGAAGGAAGAGTTGTTGAAGAAAGAGATGATAGAGAAAGAGATGATAGAGCAAGAGATGATTCTAAAGGAGGAGATTATAGAGGAAGATATGATAGAGGCAGAGATGATGGAGTAAGATGTGATAAAGGAAGAGATGACAGAGAGATAATAGAGGAAGATATGATAGAGAAAGAGATGACAGAGTGATAATAGCAGAAGAGATGATAGAGAAAGTGACGATAGACTAGAGTAAGTTATTATGGAGGATAGAGATAATAGAGAAAGAGGTCATAGAGAAAGAGATGAAAGATAGATGATGAAGACATGATAAAGAAAGAGATGATATAAAAAGATGATAGAGGAAGAGATGATGGAGAAAAAATGATAGAGAAAGAGAAGATAGAAAGATATGTTAGAGAAAGAGATGGTAGAGAAAACGATGATAGAGAAAGAGATGATAGAGAGGTTTTAGAGAAAGAGATGATAGGGAAATAGATACAGAGAAACAGATGATAGAGGAAGAAATGATAGAAGAAGAGATGATAAAGAGAACAGAGAGATACTTAAAGAAAAGATCATAAACAGAGATGATAGACAAAGAGATGATGATAAAGGAAGAGTTGTTGAAGAAATGGATGATAGAGAAAGAGGTGAGAGAGAAAGAGATGATAGAGAAAGAGATGATTATAAAGGAGGAGATGATAGAGGAATATATGATAGAGGAAGAGATGATGGAGAAAAAGATGATAAAGGAAGAGATAACAGAGGAAGCACTGATAGAGAAAGAGATGATAGAGGAAGAGATGAAAGAGATAATAGAGGAAGAGATGATAGAAAAGAAATAATACAGAAAGAGCTGATAGAGAAAGAGTTGGTAGAGAAAAGTTGATAAAGAGATGATAGACAAAGATATGCTAGAGGAAGTGATGATAGAGTAAACGGTAATAGAGAAAGAGGTGACAGAAAAAGAGATGACAGAGAGATAATAAAGGAAGAGATGATAGAGACAGAGTTGAAAGAGAAATTGATGATAGAGAGCGAGATAACAGAAAGATAATAGAGGAAGAGATGATAGATAGATGATAGAAAAAGCGATGACTGACTAGAGAAAGAAATTTTGGAGGATAGAAATGATAGAGAAAGAAACAATAGAGAGATGATAAAGAGATGAGAGCAAAAGAGATGACAGAAATGATAAAAGAAGAGTTGATAAATTAAGAGATGATAGAGAAAAAGATGATAGAGGAAGAGATGATAAAGAAAGAGAATAAAGAGAAAGAGGTGATAGAGTAAGACATGATATAGAAAGATGATAGTGAAAGAGATGATAGATAAAGTGATGGTAGAGAAAGGGAGGTAGAGAAATAGATGATAAAAAAGAGATGAAGAAAGAAGAAGAAATGATAGAGAAAGAGTTGATAGAGAAAGAGGTGATAGAGAAAGAGATTATTTTAAAAAGAGATTATAGGGAAAGAGCTGATAGAGAAAGAGATGGTAGAGAAAAAGATTATAGAAAAAGAGATGATAGAGAGGTGTTTTGGGAGGTCCTTCCGCCCCTCCAACGAATAGCTGCTGTGATACCAGCCCATTGGGGGCGTGGTCTCTCTTCCTTTAAAAAAGCGGCTATTTCCTCTGCTCACTTCCTGCTCCGCCAGAGACTAGACTCCCTTCCTGGTTGTGCAGATGGCTGTTGTCTGGGGCAGTGATCTGTAAGTTTTTTCCCCTTTAAATAAATAACACCCTATTAATCATAATCCCAAACTGGTGTGGCATTGTTCATGACTTACGCCTTCAGAGAGGTGTTAGAGAAAGTGATGATAGGGAAAGAGATGATAGAGAAAAAGATGATGGAAGACGAAATGATAGAGGAAGAGATGATAGATAAAGAAATGACAGAGAGATAATAAAGGACGAGATGAAATAAAGAGATGATGTTAAAGGAAGAGGTATTGAAGAAAGAGATAAAAGAAAAAGAGGAGATAGAGAAAGACATGATGGAGAAAGACATGATTATAGAGGAGGAGATGATAGAGGAAGAGATGATAGAGGAAGATATGTTAGAGAAAGTGATGATAGAGAAAACTGTGATAGAAAACGAGATGATAGAAAAAGAGATGATAGAGAAAGACCTGATAGAGACAGAGATGTTAGAGAAAAGTTGAGAGAGAAAGAGGTGATAAAGAGATGATAGAGAAAGACCTGATAGAGACAGAGATGTTAGAGAAAAGTTGAGAGAGAAAGAGGTGATAAAGAGATGATAGAAAAAGAAATTTTAGAGGAAGTTATGACAGAGTAAAGGTGATAGAGAACGGTGATAAAGAGATGATGATAGAGGAAAAGATGATAGAGGAAGAGATGATAGAGGAAGAGATGACAGAGAAAGAAATGATGATACAGGAATTCATGATAGAGGAAGAGATGATTATAGAGGAAGTGATGATGGAGGAAGAGATGATACAGGAAGAGATAGTAGAGAAAGAGATGACAGAGTGATAATAGAGGAAGAGATGAAAGAAAAAGAGATGATAGAGTAATAGATGATAGAGAATGAGATAACAGAAAGATAATAGAGGAAGAGATAATAGAGAAAGTGATGATTGACTATAGAAAAAATTTGGAGGATAGAGATGATAAAGAAAGAAGTAATAGAGAGATGATAAAGGGATGAGAGAAAAAGATGACAGAAAGGATAAAGGAAGAGATGATAAATAAATAGATGATAGAGAAAGATATGATAGAGGAAGTGATGGTATAGAAAGAAATGATAGACAGGTGAGAGAGAAAGAGATGATAGGGAAATAGATGATAGAGATAGAGATGATAGAGGAAAAATGATAGAGGATGAGATGATAAAGAATGAGATCACAGAGAGATAATAAAGGAAGAGATGATAAAGAGATGATAGAGGAAAAGATGATAGAGAAAGATCATAAAAAGATACTAGAAGAAGAAATGATAGAGAAAGAGATGATAGAGAAAGAGATAACAGAAAGATAATAGAGGAAGAGATGATAGAGAAAAAGATGATAGACTAGAGAAAGAAATTAAAGAGGATAGAGATGATAGAGAAAGTAATATAGAGAGATGATAAAGAGATGATAGAAAAAGAGATGGCAGACATGATAAAGTAAGAGGTGATAAAGAAAGAGATGATAGAGTACGAGATGACAGAGAAAGAGATGAGAGAGAAATAGATGATACAGAAAGAGATGGTAGAGAAAAAGATGTTAGAGAAAGAGATGATAGAGAGGTGATAGAGAAAGAGATGATAGATGAAGAAATGATAGAGGAAGAGATCATAGAGAAAGAGATGAAAAGTAATAATAAAGGTGATAGAGAAGGAGATGGTAGAGAAAAGGAGGTAGAGAAAGAGCAAATAGAGTAAGAGATGATAGAGAAAGTGATGAAGATAGAGGAAGAGATGATAGAGAAAGAGATGGTAGAGAAAAAGATGATAGAGAAAGAGATGATTGAAAAGTGATAGAGAAAGCGATGATAAAGAAAGAGATGATAGATAAACAGATGATAAAGGTAGAAATGATAGAGGAAGAGATGATAGAGAAAGAGATGACAGAGATAATAAAGGAAGGGATGATGAAGAAAGAGATGATAGAGAAAGATATGATAGAGGAAGTGATGATAGAGAAATAGATGATAGAGAATTAATAGGGAAAGAGATGATAGGGAAAGAGATGATATAAAAAGAGATGATAGAGGAATAAATGATAGAGGAAGAGATGATAGAGAAAGATAATAGAGATAAAGATGATAGAGAAACAGATGGTAGAGTAAGAGATGACAGAAAGATAATAGAGGAAGACATGATAGAGAGATGATAGAGAAAGCAATGATAGATTAGAAAAAGAAATGATAGAGGAAGATATGACAGATAAAGAGATGACAGAGAGATAATAAAGGAAGGGATGAAAAGAAAGAGATGATAGTGAAAGATAATAGAAGACATGATAGAGAAAAGATGATGATAAAGGAAGAGTTGTTGAAGAAAGAGATGATAAAGAAAGAAATGATAGAGAAAGAAATGATTATTGAGGAAGAAATGATAGAGGAAGAGATGACAGATTATAGAGGAAGACATGATAGAGAAAGGGATGATAGAGAAAGAGATGGTAGAGAAAAGGATGATAGAAAAAGAGATGATAGAGAGTTGTTAGTGAATAAGATTATAGAAAAAGAAATGACAGAAATGATAAAGGAAGAGTTGATAAATTAAGAGATGATTCAGAGATGATTGAGATAATATATAAAGAGATGACAGAGAGGTGATAGAGAAATTAGAGAAAGAGATGACAGAAAGATGATAGAGGAAGAGATTATATAATAGAGAAAGAAATGATGGAGTATAGAGCTGATTGTGAGATGATAAAATGATAGAGAGATAGAGAAATGTATATAGAGAGAAATAGAGAAATACATATAGAGAGAACAGCAAATTGTAGATAGACACTGCACTTTCATTTCTTGGTCACCGAGACCCAAATAATCACACAAAAA
The DNA here is from genome assembly GCF_014885135.2 of Alexandromys fortis. Classification (NCBI taxonomy): domain Eukaryota; kingdom Metazoa; phylum Chordata; class Mammalia; order Rodentia; family Cricetidae; genus Alexandromys; species Alexandromys fortis. The sequence goes on along the minus strand of NW_026068383.1, from coordinate 88,181 downwards.
CTATATTAATTACAACATTGTTTGGGCAACAGTTCACACATATTCCTAGCTAGCTCTTATAACTTAAATTAACCCATAATCCTATGTTTAGCCACGTGGGTTGGTATCTTACTCAGTGCAGCGTACTCATCTTGCTTTCTCAGCATTTGGGTCGTGACTGCAGTCTGAGCTTTTCCTCTTCCCAGAATTGTCCTACTCTATTTACCCTGCCTATACTACCTGCCTGGCTTATGGCCAATGAGAATTTTATTAAACCAACACAAATGACAAATATTTACAGGATACAAGAGCATTATCCCACAGTAGCAAACAATGTGTCACAATACTTCAAGATAACTGAGATCTATCCTGGCCACTTTTGCAGTATATAGGTCTTGGAGCCTTACCTTAGCGATCTGGCCTACTAAGTTACACTCTATCAAGACACTTTTCCACAAGGTCAGGCCCTCTCTCAATCCATAAGTGGCACACAGGAAAACTAATTCGGGAGTTCCCTCAATATATACATGAGTCAGTAGAAGCCGTAGAAACAAATTATTGGCTACAGAGTGGTTCTAGGCTTAAGAAAATCACTCTACATATTCTTCCAGATGCATTTAAGATGACACATGTGTGGAGGACCATCAACTGTCAACATGATTGAGGGGGTCAAGGCTGATGCATAGAGTGTATAGGACTGAACTTTTAAAAACACATCTCCTCCTAATTGAGACTTTCTACACTGCCAGACAAAAAGGACTCTTCCCTTTTAATTCCAGAAAGTTTTGACCAAGCAACTCCCCATCTCTGCAAAGCTCCAGATAAAGGAACACATTAATGATGAAAATTCAACTTTCTTGTGACTGGTTTGATATGACTTGTCACTGGTCTCAGTCCACCTACACCTACAGACTGTAACTTGTACCTTCAACATATATACTAAAGCTAAATAAATGAGATCAAATTCAGAGCTCTTTTTTTGAAAAGAAAAAAGGGGGAATGCTGTAGGATTATATTATTGTAGACTATAAAGATTTGCCACTCATATCAGTTTAATAAAACACATACTGTTCTGTAGCTAGGTAGGAAGTATAGCTGAGGCTACTAGACCAAAAGAATTATGGAAAGGGGAAAGGCAGAGTGACTTATCAGCTAGAGGCAGAAGAAACAAGATGAAAATGCCTTATTGATAAAAGGTACCAAGCCATGTGGCTAAACATACATAAGAATTGAGGGTTAATATAAGATGTAAGAGCTAGCTAATAATAAGTGTGAGCTAATAGGCCAAACAATTCCTAATTAATATAAGCCTCTGTGTGCTCTTTGGAACTGAATGGCTGTGGGACTAGGCAGGATAGAATCATCTGTCAACAACAAGGTAACAAGGAGAATCCTAAGAGATGTGTGCATGGATACCCCTCTGAAAGAGAAAGAGAAATGAGCTCCTGATAAAATTGAGAGCATTGGAGGAAGAAAGGTGGAAGGAGGAGGAAGGAGAGGGAAGAAGTGGAGGGCAAGGAAAAATGAAGGAATGGGATGGCTGAGACGGGAAAGGACAGAGATGGAGAACAGTGAATGAAATATCTTGATATAGGGAACAAAATTGAGGTTAGAGAGAAATCTGGTGCCAGAAAAATCATCAGGAATCCTTAACAGCTTCAGATTAGACTCCTAGTACTAGTGGAGAGGCCTGCCTCTGTAATGAGATTGCTGACTACTCTAATTTTCATTATAGAATTTTCATTCAACCACCGATGGAAGAAGATGATGAGATCCATAGCTAAACAGTGAGCCAAGCTCCTGAAGTCCAGTAGAAGAAAGGCAGAAGAGAGTATACAGGCAATGGAGTCAAGACCATAGTGGAGAAACCCACACAGACAGCTTACGTGAGCTAGGGGGAGATCACTGACACCAGGATGACAGCTGGGAGTACCTACATTGGGCCGAACTAGGTGATCTAAATGTGACTGACAGGTATATGGCTTGAGCAGACTGTGCGTCCACTGGCAGTGAAACTAGGATTTAACCCTACTGCATGTACTGGCTTTTTGAAACCGATTTTCTTTGGAGGGATGGATATCTTGCTCATACTACATATAAGGGGAGGGCCTTGATCCTACATCGAAGTGATGTATCAGACTTTGCTGACTTCCCATGAGAAGGCTTACTGTCTCTGAGGAGTGGACGGGACGTTTGGGTGGGTAGAAATTGGGGAGGGGAGCAGAAGAAACAGAGGGAGTAGCATTGGTATATAAAATAAGAAAAGATTGTTTTAAAATAATAAATAAAGTTGTTACTCCCTAGCATGAGATCTATGTCTGGCATATTCACTGCTCTTTTTGAGTAGTGCATGTAGACAATGAACAAATTGGGTACAAATTTTAGTGATCATGAAACTTAGTTTAAAGCATTTTCCTATAATCTTCTTTCCCAGTTATGCACTCCAGAGTTAAGGTTACATTTCCTTGCTACCCATTCTGCCCTATCCAGACTTTCATGCTTTGTATTGAGTATGCTTCAACATAGAAATGCTTCTCTGCCTTTGTCAGTTCAAGGCTCAATAGAGTGCATTGTAAGTTCCAATCAAATGACAATGGAGAACAAGTCTAAATTTAAGTAGTGAAAGACCCTTACCTATTTGAGCAAGTCATATTATTGTATATTCTTTCTTGTGCCTTGTGATTAAGATAGAAAAAGAAATAAAATCATTTTGAACTAAACAAATCTGTGGTTTAACTTGCCCAAACACATCTGTAATCCTGGGGAGACCTTGATGACCATTGTCTTCTGGACTCTAGTTCTGGGATCTCAGTGTGTAGAAATCAGCTTTCATTATAATTTATTTTTGAGACTTACCACTGTGAACATATATGAGACCTAATGGCTTCTTTCCTTTTATTGTAAGAGTTTGATGATCTTGCAAATTATTGATTGATTGCATATTATAAAACTTCATACCGGTTGAAAATGTAACATAGAAGTGACTTTAAAAGGCATTTTTTTTTTGCTTTCACAGTCCATTTGTAATGAGTACCAATTATGAGTATGTGTGACAGTGCTGGCTGCTCACTGGCCTGTCTTGTTCACTGCCTCATTCGCCTCACCTTCTGACTTCCTCCTTCTTGCTTCCCTCTCTGTCCTCTTTCCCTGTCCCTTCTTTCCTCCTTCCATTCTCTATTTTTATATAAAATCATCAACCCTACATCATTTTCTGCTACCTTCTTTTATCTTCTTGATGTTGTTTCTCTATCTGATGAATGGTGTATGTCCGTGTGTGCATATGTGTATATACATTCATGAGAGAAGAAATCAAATGAGAAAAATATGCTTTCTGCTTAAAGGAAATATCAAGCTCAATTGTATATTTTCCTCATTCTTGCACACAAAAAGAACATAACATCTAGCACTAGTTGAGTTCCTGGGAAGCTCAGAGACCAATCAGATTCTCATATGAGCTACTCAAAGTTCAGAAATGTGAAATGACTCACATTAGCCAGACCCCAAACATGTCAGTTTTATATACAAAGGACATGATAAATGCACAAAAGTCCTGGATATACACTTTGAGTTAAAGGAGATCTGAGAAGGAAGGTTCGGTAAGTACAGATAAAAGAGCATTTAAATAGCTTTACATGCTCTGTTTCTTCTTTTTTTTTTTTCTTTTCAATTTTCGAGACAGGGTTTCTCCATAGCTTTTGGTTCCTGTCCTGGAACTAGCTCATGTGGACCAGACTGGCCTTGAACTCACAGAGATCCCCTGCCTCTGCCTCCAAAGAGCTGGGATTAAAGGCATGTACCACCACCACCCTGGCTACATGCTCTGTTTCAACTTGAACTGAAGGAGGACAGTAAAATAAACTTCCCCTCAGAGCGTTCCAGATACACTCTCCATATCTGCTGAATATTGCTCTCATACTTTCCTAAACTGCTACATATAACTACAATTACTATTTGAACTTACCAGGAAGGCCTTGAGCTTTATTAAAAAAATGTAAGCATCTAAACAATGAAAGAACAATTGTGTACGTATGACAACGTTGTTGGGTAAGCATATATCTTGTTAGTATTCATTTTCACTATTCACTGTGCCCCAGTTTGGACACAATTATTCAGGAACCATGATGGGAAAATATCAGAATCCTCACATACTTTAAAGTCCTTTAATACTCTAATATATTACGGTAAAACGTTCTAAGTTGCAGTTTATTATTAATTCACATAATTGCAATGCATTTTATATACACATAATCCTGTCATCAGTCTCTCATATGAGTCATTATTTTTATAACAATTTGCAGTATTACACCAAAATTACTAATAAGTTTTAGTGGGCAAGGTACCCTGCCAGTTTATATTGGAACAAACTTGGAAACATCATGGTCGAAAACAGGACTAAATATGGTAACAGTTCTCCTATTTCCTGAGTTATTTCCTTCAAACCTATGATCTGTGTCAGCTTTATATTAAACAGAAAATGAAGGCTAACTGAATTTTAAAATAGAATCAAATAAAGGA
>NW_026068383.1:68733-81991 GCF_014885135.2 Alexandromys fortis | reverse complement strand
TCTTTTTTTTTTTTTTTTTTTTTTTTTTTTTTTTTTTTTTTTTTTTTAACCGCTGAGTAGTACTCTAATATGTATATATTCCACACGTTCTTCATCCATTCTTCCATTGAGGGGCACCTAGGTTATTTCCAGGTCCTGGTTATTACAAATAATACTGCTATGAACAAAGCTGAACAAATGCTTTTATCATATGATAGGGCATCTCTTGGGTATATTCCCAAGAGGGGTATTGCTGGGTCCTGGGGTAGGTTGATCCCAAATTTCCTGAGAAAGTGCCACACTGATTTCCAAAGTGGTTGCACAAGTTTGCATTCCCACCATCAATGGATGAGTGTATCCCTTACTTCGCAACCTCTCCACCAAAGGCTATTATTGGTATTATTGATTTTAGCCATTCTGACAGGTGTAAGATGGTATCTCAAAGTTGTTTTGATTTGCATTTCCCTGATCACTAAGGAGGTTGAGCATGAACTTTAATGTCTTTTGGCCATTCATCTTCTTCTGTTGAGAATTCTCTGTTCAGTTCAGTGCCTCCCCCCTTTTTTAAATTGAGTTAAATAGCATTTTAAAGTCTAGTTCCTTGAGTTTTTTATATATTTTGGAGATCAAACCTTTGTCTGTTGTGGGGTTGGTGAAGATATTCTCCCAGTAAGTAGGTTTCCTTTTTGTCTTAATGACAGTGTCCTTTCATTTACAGAAGAGTCTCAGTTTCAGGAGGTCCCACTTATTCAATGCTGCCGTTAATGTCTGTGCTGCTGGGATTATACATAGCAAGTGATCTCCTGTGCCCATGTGTTGTAGACTATTTCCCATTTTCTCTGCTATTAGGTTCAGTGTGTTCAGATTGATATTGAGGTCTTTGATCCATTTGGACTTGAGTTTTGTGCATAGTGATAGATGTGGATCTATTTTCATTCTTCTACAGGTTGTCAACCAGTTTTGCCAACACCATTTGTTGAAGATGCTTTCTTTCTTCCATTGTATACTTTTAGCTCCTTTATCGAAAACCAGGTGTTCATAGATGTGAAGGTTAAAATCTGGGTCTTTTATTTGATTCCATTGGTCAACTTCTCTGATTTTATGCAAATACCAAGATGATTTCCATATTGTAGCTCTGTAATAGAGTTTGAAGTCAGGGATGGTAATGCCTCCAGAAGTTCCTTTATTCTATAAGATTGTTTTGGCTATCCTGGGTTTTTTGTTTTTCCATATAAAGTTGATTATTGTCTTCTGAAGATCTGTGAATAATTTTGATGGGATTTTAATGGGGATTGCAATGAATTTATAAATTGCCTTTGGTAGAATTGCCATTTTTACTATGTTGATCCTCCCAATCCAAGAGCAAGGGAGATCCTTCCATTTTCTGGTATCCTCTTCAATTTCTTTCTTCAAAGACTTAAAGTTCTTGTAAAATAGATCTTTCACTTCCTTGGTTAGAATTACCCGAAGATATTTTATGCTATTTGTGGCTATCATGAATGGTGATGTTTCTCTGATTTCCCTCTCTGCTTCCTTATCCTTTGTGTATTGGAGGGCAACTGATTTTTTGGAGTTAATCTTGTATCCTGCCATGTTACTAAAGGTGTTTATCAGCTGTAGGAGCTCTTTGGTGGAGTTTTTGGGTTCGCTTATGTACCCTATCGTATCATTTGCAAATAACGAAAGTTTAACTACTTCTTTTCCAATTATAATCCCCTTGATTCCCTTATGTTGTCTTATTGCTATTGCTAGAACTTCAAGCACTATCTTGAAGAGGTATGGAGAGAGTGGACAGCCTTGTCATATTCCTGATTTTAGTGGGATGGCTTTGAGTTTCTCTCCATTTAATTTGATGTTAACTGTTTGCTTACTGTAAGTAGCTTTTATTATATTTAGGTATGAGACTTGTATCCTTACCCCTCCAAGACCTTATCATAAAGGGATGTAGAATTTTGTCAAATGCTTTTTCAGAATCTAATGAGACGATCATATGGTTTTTTCTTTCAGTTTATTTATATGGTGGATTACATTGATAGATTTTCATATGTTGAACGAGCCCTGCATCTCTGGTGTGAAGCCTACTTGATCATAGTGGATAATTTTTCTAATGTATTCTTGGACTCAGTTTGCCAGTATTTTATTGAGAATTTTTGTATTGATGTTCATGAGTGAGATTGGCCTATAATTATTTTTCCTTTTCTGAGTTTTTGTCTGGTTTTGATATCAGGGTAACTGTAGCTTCATAAAAGGAATTTGGCAATGACTCTTCTGTTTCTATATTGTGAAATACATTAAGCGGTATAGATATTAGGTCTTCTTGGAAGTTCTGGTAGAAGTCTGCATTGAAACCATCTGTTCCTGGGCTTTTTTTTTTGGTAGGGAGATTTTTGATAACAGCTTCTAATTCTTTGCTACTAACAGGTCTATTTAGGTTGTTCACCTGGTCCTGGTTTAAATTTGGTATATGGTATTTATCTAAAAAAGTGGCCATTTCTTTTACATTTCCCAATTTTGTGGCACGCAGGCTTTTGTAGTATGATCTAATGATTCCATGAATTTCTTCTGTCTGTGGTTATGCTCCCCTTTTCATTTCTGATGTTATTAAATTGTGTAATCTCTCTTGACATTTGATTAGCTTGGATAGGGGTTTATCAATCTTGTTGATTTCTCCAAGAGCCAGCTTTTTGTTTTATTGATTCTTTGGATTGTGTTTCTATTTTATTGATTTCAGCCCTCAGTTTGATTATTTCCAGTCTTCTACTCCTCCTATGTGAGTTTGCTTTTTTTCTAGAGCTTTCAGGTGGGCTGTTAAGTCTCCAATGTGTGCTTTCTCTCTCTCTTTTTTTTAAAGTGGGCACTTAGTGCTGTGAACTTTCCTCTTAACACCGCTTTCATAGTGTCCCATAGGTTTGAGTATGTTGCATCTATTTTTTCATTGAATTCAAGGACGACTTTAATTTCTTTATTTCTTCCTTGATCCAGGTGTGGTTCAGAAGTTGACTCTTCAGTTTCCATGAGTTTGTATTCTTTCTGGGCATAGCATTGTTGTTGAATTCTAACTTTAAACCATTGTGATCCAATTAGACACAGGTGGTTACTAATTTTTTTTTTTTTTTGTAATGTGGAAGTTTGCTTTGTTACCGAGTATCTGGTCAATTTTTGAGAAAGTTCCATGAGCTGTGGAGAAGAAGGTATATTCTTTCCTATTTGGGTGGAATGTTCTATAGATGTCTGTTAAGTCCATTTGATTCATTAGCTCCATTAATTCTCTTATTTCCTTGTTAGGTTTCTGTCTGATTGACCTGTCCATTGGTGAGAGAGGAGTGTTTAAGTCTCCTACTATTAGTGTGTGTGGTTTGATGACTGCCTTGAGTTTTAGTAATATTTCTTTTACATAAGTGGGTACTTTTATATTAGGGGCATACGTATTCAGGATTGAGACTTAATCGTGATGATTTGTTCCTGTTATGAGTACAAGATATCCCTCTCCATCTCTTCTTATTGATTTTAGTTTGAAGTCAACTTTATTAGAAATTAGTATGGCCACACCTGCTTGTTTCTTAGGTCCATTTGCTTGATAAACCTTTTCCCAGCCCTTTCCTCTGAGTAGATGCCTGTCATTGTGGTTGAGTGTTGTGAGAGCTGCGGGTTGCGGGCATAAGCTAGCCAGGCGGCTGGGAGCCGAGCTGTGGGAAGAGGCCCACAGCTCCCTCAACAGAATGGCGCCCAGATGTGTGGACAACTGAATCCACTGAAAGCCCGAGAAAACTTGGGAAAGAGTAAAGCATGTTTTCTTGGTAGCAGCAATTTCTCGGGTCTGCTCTGCTTGCTAGAGGCAAACAAGTGTTCTCATCTAAGAGAGGCTTCCTGACTCAGCTTTAGCTGCAAAACCCTGCAGCTCTCTTAAGAGGTCCTGCTACAAAACACTTAAATTGTGTTGATAAAAGCCGACTGAATGCTTTTTGGTTTTCACCCGTAGCAGGAAAAAAGCTGTGCTGTTTAAAAAGGCCAGCTTTCTGGGCTGTCCTGCCAGGGCAAACTCTGACTGTTTGAGGCAGGAGGGCCGGCTACAGAGAGAGCATTTGAGTGTTGTAGCTTGTTTGCTGGCAAGGACCTTGAAACACTGTAGACTTTGGGCACTGAACACGTCTCTGGCAGGTACCTCAGCCACAAGGTTGGAATGGCAGAAAGCTAAGGAATGGGCTGGATCTAGATGCAAAAGCCATGGCTTTAATCCTACTCATATTTCTCAGTAATTTAAAGGCTCATGTGGTCAGAAAGAGAGAGATATACAGTAAAGAGATTCAAAGACAAAGAAAAATTTTAAATGATTTATAGTGTGTTAAATAATATATATGCAAGCTAAAAGTTAAAGTTCTTAAAAGTAAAAAATGGAAGAAAGAGAGTAGTTGGGTGTGGTAGTACACACATTTAATCCCAACACTTGGGAAGCAGAGGGAGATTGACCTCTGTCACTTCAAGGTGTGGCAGCACAGGCCTTGAATCCCAGTGCCTAGAAGGCAGAGACAAACAGATCTCTGTGAGTTCAAGGTGTAGTAGTGTACACCTTTAATCCCAATGCCTGGGAGGCAGAGACAGGCAGATCTCTGAGAGTTCAAGGACAGCGTGGTCTACAGAGTTATTCCAGGACAAAGATATACAGAGAATATAAAATAAAGGTAAAAATATACAAAATAGAGTTAAAATAAAGCCACACAAAGATGAAAACACACAGAGAATCTTGATACTGTATGCTATTATGCTCTCTCTGAATTGTTTGAATGCTGAGAAAAGAACAACAGCTGCAAAAAATATTTGTTTATAAATGCTGCTGAACTAATCCATCATAGATATTTTGAAAATGCCTATACTTTGAAATTTGGATCTAAGGACATGATGCTTTGGAAAGGAGTTTCTTATTTTGTTTTCACAGAGGGTGAGAATCTGTGGATTGCATCTATCCCCATATGGTATGATGGATCACGCCCTCCTGAAGGGTTGCTGTGAACACCTTCAAAAAATTACTTCACACAACTGCCAACTGACTGTGACCCTGGCACACAGATTATACCATAAAGACCTAAATAACAGCGCCTCCATTCAGCTGGAAGCAGTTTGGAGAGAAATGGCTCCACTCATATTCCCAATTATTGCTTATAAATGTTCCTTTACATTTAAAGCGGGATATGATATAGGTATGAATAATTTGCATTGATATGGATTTTGCTTTTGTGATAGAAATTTAAGTTCAATTTTGTTATATGTATATGTATTTCTGCTCTTGATTAAGGTATTGTGATTGTGTAGTTTATGTAAAAATGTAAAGTATATACGTTGTTGATAGATAGTCATAATAGTCAAGTTTGTAGTCATGTTAGTTAAGATTTTTTAGATGTACATAGATATATTTTAGATAGGCATTCCTTATATCTTTCAAAGATTATAGAATATGGCATTTTAAATGTTTTAATAACTTGGGGATTTTCATGACAGTGAGACACTCTGCTCCTGGCAGCACACATCTACTTCAAGAGGAAGATGGGCATCGAAGAGGATCCTTATGGAATTTGATAGCCATTTGGGCAAGAAACTGCTCTTGCCTGGACTATTGCATAAACTGGACACAGAGAACCTGCAGATAGAGGACTTCTGAACTTGCCTAAAGGTGAGATGTTCTTTTGTGGTTCCTGATTTATGAAAGAGTCTGCGAGACATTCTGCAGGACACAACAGATAGTGACTGAACTGCCTTTGAAATTTCCTGCTTCATGGAAATGTCTGCTGGAAACTATAGGCCTGTAGGCCAAAGATGCATGCCTCAATGGTACAGAGGAACTTTGGGTGACTGTCCAGGCAGCAAGATGTCTCTGTCATTTCTAGAGTTTGTAAGTTGCTTATTTCTTATTTACTTAGGTAATATTATATCCTTCTGGAGTCTTTCATGGTGTTGAAGAATAGATAGATAGTTATCATTGTTTTCCTTAGTTATGATAAAGATAAAATAGATGTAAATATAATTTTTACTTGATAACTGTTTTGATATATGTAATTTTGCTATGTTAAAGTGAAAGCCTTTCCTTTTTGTTTAAACAGAAAAAGAGGAAATGATGGAGGAAGGTCATTGGTGAATTATAATAATGAAGCTGCTTGGCCCTCATAGGTTAAAACATAGGTGGGAGGAGTAAACAGAACAGAATGCTGGGAGGAAGAGGAAGGGAGCACAGAGGCCATGCTCCCCTCTCCCGGGAAGACATGATGAAACAAGCTGTCAGGTCAGACATGCTGAATCTTTCCCAGTAAGAGCACCTTGGGGTGCTGCACACATTATTAGAAAAGGGATAGCCCAGGTGTGAGAGTTAGCCAAGAAGAGGCTAGATATAATGGGCCAAGCAGTGTTTAAAAGAATACAATTTGCGTGTTGTTATTTCGGGTAAAGCCAGCCAGGAGGCAGGAACGCAGCCGGTAGCTCCTACAACAGTTGAGTTTTTTGTAAACAGCAGAATGTTGGATCCTGTTTTCTTATCCAATCTCTTAGCCTGTGCCTTTTTATAGGTGAGTTGAGTCCATTGATATTAAGTGATATTAATGACCACTGGTTGCTAACTCTGGCCATTTATTTTTGATAGTAGAGTTTGTGTGTTTCCCTTCTTCGAGTTGTGCTAGTGAAGGGTCAATAGATGTCTGAGTTATTGTGGGCATTTTTGGACTCCTTGGTTTGTGATTTTCCTTCTATTAATTTCTGTAAGGCTGGATTTGTGGCTACTTATTGTTTAAATTTGTTTTTATCCTCGAAAATTTTGTTTTCTCCATTTATAGTGAATGAAAGCTTAGCTGGGTATAGTAGTCTGGGCTTGCTTCCATGGTCTCTTAGTTTCTGTGGTACATCTATCCAGGACCTTCTGGCTTTCATGGTTTCCAGAGAAGTCAAGTGTAAGTCTGATACGTTTACCTTTATAAGTAACTTGGCCTTTTTCCTTTGCAGCTCTTAATAGTCTTTCTTTATTCTGTCATGTTTTGTGTTTTGATTATTATATGGAGAGGGGATTTTTTTTTTATCCAGTCTATTCGGTATTCTGTATGCTTCTTGAACCTTCATAGGAATATCTTTCTTTAGGTTGGGAAAGTTTTCTTCTATAATTTTATTAAATATATTTTCTGGGCAGTTAAGCTGTACCTCTTTCTCCTTCTTTTACCCCTATTATTGTTAGGTTAGGTCTTTTTGTTGTGTCCCAGATTTCCTGAACGTTTTGTGATTAGATTTTGTTGGATTTGCTGTTTTCTTTGATCAGTGCATTTATTTTCTCTATGGTATTTTCAGAATCTGAAATTCTTTCTTCTATCTCTATCTTCTATCTCTTGTATTCTGTTAGTTATATTTGTTTCTGTAGTCTCTATTCATTTACCTAGACTTTCCATATCCAGCTGGCCCTTGGTTTGTGTTTTCTTCCTTGCCTCCATTTCAGTTTTCAAGTTTTGTACTGTTTCCATTATCTGTTTGATTGTTTTTCCTTGGTTTCCTAGTGTTGAAGGAGCTGCGGGCTATGTTCTTGCTGCCCGGATCCTGGCCACCTGGACAGCTTATGCCCAGAAACAACAACACACAAATTGTATTCATATAAACATTGCCTGGCCCATTATATCTAGCCTCTTCTGGCTACCTATCATATCTTGCTTTAACCCATATCTAATAATCTGTGTAGCACCAGTCTTACTGGGAAAGATTCAGCATGTCTCTCTTGGCGGCTTGTTCTATCGCGTCTGCCCTGGAGAGAGGCATGTTGTCTCTCTGAGGCGTCTTACCTCACTTCCTCTTCCTCCCTGCAATCTGTTCGGTTTACTCGACACACCTATGTTCTAACCTATCAGAGCCAAGCAGTTTCTTTATTAACCAATGACCTTCCTCCATCATTTCCCCTTTTTCTGTTTAAACAAAAAAAAGGAAGGCTTTCACTTTAACATAATAAAATTACATATAACAAAACAGTTATCAGGCAAGAATTACAGTTACAACATTTACATCTATTTTATCTTTTATCATAAATCAGGAAAACAACTATAACTATTTATCTATTCTTCAACTCCAGCAAAGACTCTAGGAGAATATAATATTACCTAAGAAAACAAGTAAGAAACTTCCAAAACTCTAGAAGTCACAGACACATCTCGCTGTCTGGACAGTCACCCAAAGTTCTTTTGTACCGCTGGGGCATACATCTTCGGCCTTCGTGTCCATAGTATCCAGAGACATTTCCATGAAGCAGGAAATTTGAAAGGCAGTTCAGTCACTGTCTGCTGTGTTCTGCAGAATGTCTCACAGACTCCTTCATGAATCAAGAACCCTGAAAGATCTTCTCACCTTTAGGCAAGTTCAGTATTCCTCTCTCTGCAGGTTCTCTGTGTCCAGTTTATGCAATAGTCCAGGCAAGAGCAGTGTCTTGCCCAAATTGTTAACCAATTTCATAAGGATCCTCTTTGATGTCCATCTTCCTCTTGAAGTAGATTGGTGCTGCCAAGAGCAGATGTGTCTCACTGTCATGAAAAGTCCTAAGTTATTAAAACATTAAATGCCTTGTTCTGTAGTCTTTGAAAGATATAAGGAATGCGTATCTGAAATATATCTATGCACATCTAGAAAATCTAACTAACATGACTACAATCTTGACTATTATTGATAATTATCCATTAACAACCTATATACATTACATTTTTACATGAACTACACAATCACAATACCTTAGTCAAGGTCAAAAATACACATACATATAACAATATTGACCTTAAATTTATATAAATAAAATTAAATCCATATCAATGCAAATTATTAATATCTCAATCATATCCCCTTTTAAATGTAAAAGCATTTATAAGCAATATTTGGGAATATAGACACAGTTTTTCCTTTCCAAACTGCTTCCTCCTGAATGAGGGCACTGTTATTTAGGTCTTTCATGGTATAACCTGTGCTCTAGATTCATCTCAGTCAGCAGTCAGGGGCAGAAGGATTTTGTGGGGGCTTCTTGGGACAGAAGTTGAAGTTCTAACACATTCTACATTAGAGGGCACATTTTTTAATTCCCTTTGGTTACAAGGAGCAAATGTGAGGCTCAGTGATTTAGATGGGCTATTCTCAAGGCTATCTCCTTCTTATTGAAACATTCTAAAGCTGCCTTGGACTGGGTGGCCATAGTATAGTCTTTGGTCACATTGAGAAGTTCTGATGTCTCCTTGAGGGGATAGGTAAGAACTCAGGCTCCTTTTTTGTAGAGGAATCCTTCAGAGACTGCATGGGACTGAATGTGAATATCTGTGCCCTCCTAGGACAGAAGGGTTACATATGGGGGTCCCATGTTCATATTGGAAGACTGTGTCTCTGCCTTGGTAAGAGAGGGAAGATATTAGGTCCACTAGTTGAGGTTGGCTATGTCTCAGATTTCCTTGGACAACAAGGAACGATGTGCCACTCCCTTTTGGAATTAATGAATATATGAGTCCCCATTGTACAGCAATCCAAGCCCTGCTCCCCTCTCTGGCACCAGTGGAAGGTTTGTGTCCCTCTTGAATGGAAAGATTGTGTTTAAAGTCGTCCTTTGTAGAAACAGGATGTCTGATAGCATTGCTTTGGGACAAAGAGGAAGACTTGACACTCCCCTTGGGACTGTGTCCATCTGGAGATGACCTGAAACTTTCTTGTGCTTCAGTGGAAGTTTTGATGACTTCTTGAGTATAAGGGAAATGCCTGAGTCTTGTTCTGGTAGAAGTAAGGCTGGAAGTACCATGAGAAGAGGTAGAATTTCTGAGGGTCTCTTCATGAAAGGGAGTAGTTCCTCTGTCCTCTTCTGAAGAAGTGGAAACTTCTATGCTCTGTTGAGGAGTAGTGTCTGGATTCTTGTCCCTTTTGGCAGAAGAAGCATGACTAAATCCTCTTTACGACAAAGACAGGTGATTAAAGCCCTCATGTACTTTATGGGAAGCATGAACATCTGCTTTTTTAGAGGAGGCCTCTTCCAATTTAGTTTTAATAGACCTGGAATATTTATGGCTGGCTTGGGGAGATGCAGAACTTCTTCCACCCTTCTCATGAGATCGTGAGGATCTGAAGCCTCCCTTAGAGATGGAAGGTTCTATGCACTCTTGATGAGTAGCTTCTTGTGAATATAATGAATTTCCTGTATAGCATTGCTGAGATGGTGAATGTCCTTGTACACATCAAGATATTTTCTGGCAACCTTGTTCTGAGGGGGAGAGTGACCCAGTCCCAGATGCAGTTGGAGTGGTTCTCAGAGACCCTTGGTCAGGAAAAGAAGGACCCAGGGATTCCTCTAGAGATACTGATGGTCCTCAACATTTTTTTCAGATACACACAGTCCTATAGTACTTTGGACAGAGAATGAAATTTCCAGAGATCCTGGGGAAGCTGAAAACATCTCTGAAGTTCCTGGGTAAGAGTCTGATATATTACAAGCCTCTTTGGTAGATGACAAAGGTTCTGATGTCTTTGGCATAAGGGGAGGATGTTGTAGAATCTGTACTGAAGGAGGCAGATATCCTAGAGAATCTTGGGCAGGTGGTGAAGTTTCTTTAATAACATGGGTAGAAGATGGTATTTCTACAGTGCTATGGGTAGATGGAGATGTTTTAATGCCCCTGGAAATATTCAGATAGGCCAAGATCTCCTAGATTAGATAATGATAATGACTGCCCTGAATGTCCTTAATCCAAACAAGTGCCTTGGACAGATGATGGAGTTTTCCTAGTACCTTGTGTAAAAAGTGATGTTGTTAACATATCTTTTGAAGATTGAGAAAATCCACAATCCTGTGGAATAGATGATGATGTACTAAAGTCTTTTGTAATAAAGAAGGGCCTAGATACTCTTGGGAAGATGTGAACATTTGTGGAGACTCTTGATTAGATTTTGAATGTCCTACAAAATCTTGTGCTGATATGGAAATTCCAAGAACCCTTTGCATGGATAATGAATCTCCTAAACACCCTTGCTGAAGTGGTGAAGATCCTAGAAACCCTTGGGCAGATGTAGACAATTTGGAGCACAACTGGGCTGATAATAAAGATTGGTGGATGCTAGTATAGATGGAGTAGGTCTCAGTGAACCTTTGGAAGATGGAGAAAATTGAACAGATTTTTGGAGAGATGATGATGATTCCTGAATCTGTTGGTCAGAATCAGAAGGGAAGATAACATTTTGGGAAGATAGTGAATGTCCCAGTGTTCCTGGGAGAGGTGGCAAAGTTTCTAGTGTCAGAGATGAAGAATCTGAACATTTAAATACCATTGGGGTGATGTCAAAGTTTCTGATGACTTTGTAGTACATTGGGAATGTCCCAGGTACCCTGGAGAATGACGTTGAAGTTGCTGAGCACCATGCACATCTAATAAACCTTCTTTTTGGAGAGAAGGTGATGTTTCTAGAGTAACTTGGGATGATGACAAATTTTGCAATACTCCCTGGGCAGAGAGAGAAGGTGTATCTCCTGGGACAGATGGGAATTGTGCTACAGACCCTTGATTATAAGAAGGGTCCTGCACTTTGTGGGAAGGTGTGGATAATTCTGGAGACACTTGGTTGAATGAGCAAGGTCCTAGAGACTCTTGTCCTGATATAGACAATTTCACCGTTCCTTGAACAGATAATGAATTTCCTTCATACCCCTTCCGATGTGGTGTTTGAGCTAGAGTCACTTTTGTAGGTACAATTTCTGCCACCCATTGTCTTGTAGGGAATCTTCTAGAGTATCTGATGCAGATCGGGTAGGTCCTCAAGACTCTTGGGAAGATTTAGAATGTTTCAGAGAAGTTTGGGTAGTTGGTGAAGATTCTAGATGCTTTTTTGAAGATGTGGACAGTTCTGAGTTTTTTTTTTTTTTTTTTTTTTTTTTTTTTTTTTTTTTTTTTTTTTTTTTTTTTTTTTTTTTTTGGAGGATAGAGAAAAGCTCCCAGCATCTTGGAGTGTAGAACTGAAAAGTCTTTGTGTCCTTGAGGCAAATAGCAATTTTTCTACAGACTCTGGGGTAGACAGAGCAGGTTTAAAACCCCCATGGGCAGATGGCAAGACTTTTAATTCCTCCTTTGAAAATTGGGAATTTCCCTCAGTTCCCAGAGAAAGAGACCCGAGTCCCAGATCATCTTGGGCATGTGGCAAAGGTTCTGTTCTCTCCTGTCTAATGAACGTTTCCTAACCTCTTGTGCAGATGTAGATGTTCCTCGAACACCCTAGGCAGAAACAGGTGTCAGAGTCCATGAAACAGATGGTGAAATTACTAAATCAACTTTGGCAGGTAGAGAAGATCCCAGGGTCGCTGGAATAAATGAGGAAGATCCCAAATCACCTATTGAGGAATTGGATAAAACTAGATTGCTATGTGCACAAGTACAAACTTCCAGAGTATTTTCTCCATGTGAAGAAAGACAAGATTCCTCAGGTTATTTAAAAGATAATGAAAGTCTGGTACTCACTTGAACAGATAAGGAAATTTTCAATGGCTCTAGGAAAGATGATAGAGTCTCTTGCCCAGATAAAGAAATGGCTGTTTGCCCTTTTGAAGAAGGCATAAATCCTAAAGAGTCTGAAAGTTGAACCCTTTGGGCAGACTGCCAGGATCCAAGATGTCCCAGGGAAGAAACAGAGTGTCCTAGAGTGCCATGCATCGGTGTAGAAAGACCAAAAGTCCCTTCTACAGACAGGGAAGGTTTCAAAAGGCATTGGGAAGAATGGAAAGGACTCAAGTTTTCCTGGGCAGATATGTGTTGAAATAAGAGCGGCGGGGCTGCGTCCCCAACACCCAGGCCGCTTGGCTAGCTCATGCCCGAAATAACAACACACAAACTGCATTCATTTAAGAACTGCTTGGCCCATGAACTCTAACCCTTACAGGCTAATTCTCGCACCTGGACTAGCCCATTTCTAATGATGTGTGTAAGCACCCCAAGGTGCGCTTACCGGGAAGATTCTAGCCTATATCCATCCGGGATTGGAGGAGCTTCATTGTGTGCATCTGCCTGGGAGAGCTGAGCATGGCGTCTCTTCGGGAGCAGAGCAGAGTCTGACCTCACTTCCTCTTCCGCCCAGAATTCTATTCTGTTTACTCCTCCCATCTATGTTCCAAGCCATGAGGCCAAGCAGCTGGTTTATTATAACTTAACCAATGAAATCAACAGATTGATATATGACACTCCCACATCACTTCCCCTTTTTCTGTTTAAACAAAAAAAAGAAGGCTTTAACTTAACATCCAAAGCTCTAGAAATGACAGAGACATCTC
>NW_026068383.1:55053-67268 GCF_014885135.2 Alexandromys fortis | reverse complement strand
TACTACCACACACAACTTCTCTTTTTCTTACTTTTTTTTTTTAAGAATTTTAACTTTTAGTCTGCATACATTTTTAACACTGTAAATCATTTAAACATTTTCTTTGTCTTTGAATCTCTTTACTGTATATCTCTCTTTTTCTGACCACACGAGCCTTTAAATTACTGAACAATATAGGTAGGATTAAAGTCGTGGCTTTGCCAGGTAGAACCAGTCCATTCCTTAGCTCTCCGGCCTCATGGCTGAGGTACCGGTTGTAGCCACGTTTACTGCCACAACTCTATGGCATTTCAAGGTCCCTGCCAGCAAGCGAGCTTCAGCAGCCTGTGCTTGCAGACCACACGAACCGCCTGCGTAAAAGAGTCAGAGTTTGCCATGGCAGGACAGCCCAGAAAGCCGGCATTTTTAAACGGCACAGCTTTTTTCCTGCTACGGCTGAAAACCGAAAAGCAGCGTTCAGCTTTTCACCAACACCATTTAAGTGTTTTGTGGCAGGACCTCTTAATGAGCTGCAGGGTTTTGCAGCTGAAGCTGAGTCAGGAAGCCTCTCTTAGATGAGAGTGCTTGCTTGCTTCTAACAAGCAGAGCAGACCCAAGAAATTTCTGATACCAAGAAAACATGCTTTACTCTTTCCCAAGCTTTCTCAGGCTTTCAGAGGATTCAGTTGTCCACACGTCTGGGCGCCATCTGTTGAAATAAAGAGGAAGTGAGGTCAGACTCTGCTCTGCTTCCGGGGAGAGAGCCGACAGCTTGGGAGAAGAGAAGCCATGCTCAGCTCTCCCAGGCAACTCCAACACAGGATGGTCATAGGCTAGACTCTTCCCGGTAAGGGCACCTTGGGGTGCTTACACACATCATTAGAAATGGGCTAGTCCAGGTGCAAGAATTAGCCTGTAAGGGCTAGAGTTCATTGGCCAAGCAGTTCTTTAAATGAATACAGTTTGTGTGTTGTTATTTCGGGCATGAGCTAGCCAAGCGGCCAGGGTGTTGGGGACGCAGCCCCGCCGCTCTTATTTCAACAGATAAGGAAAGTTCTAGAGGCCCATCATCAGATACCACATGTCTTCTGGTAGCTGTCAAAGTTTTGCATATACCTGGTATAGATGATGAATATCTTGGGGCCTTCTGGGGAGTTAGTAAAGGTCCTACAGATGCTTGTGCTGTGATAGAAATTTTTGGAAATCCTGGGGCAGATTTCAAAGTTTCTACTGTCTTTTTGGCATGCTGGCTGAGATACTGGGTAGTTGATGAATATGCCGCTGTGCTTTGTGCAGAGGTGGACTTTGAACATGTGTGTTGTGTATGTGAGGAACTGCCTGAGAGCCCTTGGGCAGATGGAAGATGTTGTAGACTCCTTTGTGCAGATGTGGACATTCCCATAGACTCTTGTGGAGATAGGCAGGAACCCACAGTTCCTTGAGCACATTGAGAAGTTGCTTGACTCCCCTGGCCTAAGGAGTAAAGTTCTAGAGTTTCCTGAGGACAAAGTTCATATACTGAACTGTCTATATGAGATGCAGAAGTTTCCAACATCTCTCATATGTGACAATTACCCATGATAACGTTGTGCATTTTGAACTTTTCCTTGGATGTTTGCAGAAGATAACAAGGACCCTGGGGTTCCTTTTGAAGATGCTGATGGACTCAGTGAACACATTAAGTTCTAGAGGCAGATGATCAGACATTAGAGACGTTGGATCACCTGGGACATTTGATGAAAGTCCTGTAGGTAATTTGATAAATGGTGAAGGCTCTCTAGGACCTGGGACAGATGGAGAGTTTCCCACAGGCTCTCTGACAGATGACAAATGGCTGATATTCATTTGGGCAGGTTGAGATGATTCTAGATTACCAGAGAAACAATGCAAAGGATCAAGTTCTCCTTGAGGAGATGAAAAAGGACACAGAGTTCCTTGTGCACACACAGAAAGTTCCAGAGGCAATCTAAAATATAGCAAAGGTTCAGGATATCCTGAACTTGCAGAAAGTTGGAATATTTGCTGAGAACCTCGGGCAGATATTCCAGTATCTGGAGGAGAGGATAAAAATCCTAGTGTGCTCTGTTCAGATTGAGAAGGATTTGGAAGTCCTGAGACAGATGGTGATTGTTGTGGAGAATTTTGTGCTGACTGAGATGTTTTCTGACAGGTTTTAGATGAAACAGGGTGTTTCCTAGTTCCTTGATTACACAGCAGTGATCCACAGGACCTTCTGCAGCCTGAGACACTCCCAGAGAACTCTGACCAGATTGCAAAGATTCTCAGAGTGTCTGGGTATTTTGGATAGACCTCAGAGGTTCTGTCATGGATGGAAAAGGTCCTACAGTCTGCTTTGAAGATGTTGAATTTCCCAATGTGCCTTTGGCAGATAAGAGAAACTCCCCAGTGCCCTGGGAAGCAGAAGACTCTAGAGTCACTTGTGTAGATTTGGACATTTTCAGAGTTCCTTCTGAGGATGGACAAGTTCCCACAGTCATTTCATCAGAACAAGAAGATGGTGGAGTTGTTTCTATTGAGAACAGGGGACCCAGATGCCCTGGTACAGATGGGAATGTTCCTCTAGTCACTTGGGTAATTTAGAAGATAGAAGAGGGTCCTAGAGTCTATGGATTAGATAACAGATTTTCCTGAGAACCTGGAGCAAATGGCAAATGTTCCATGTGCTCTAGTGAAGGCAAAAAAGATCCTTGAGGTTTCTGGCTAGATTGAAAATGTCCTGTAGTTCTTGGGGAAGATGCTGAATCTTGGAAAGTATGTGGGGCCAATGGAGAAAATCTTGGAGCTACTTGGGAAGAAGTGGGATGTGTCAATGTACTTTGCACAGATCGCACAGTTCCCACAACTCCTTGTGTGGGAGTAGATAGTTTTAGAGACCCTTGGACAGATAGGATAGTCTCCAGATCCCCTTGGTCAGATGAACAAGATCCTAGAGTTCCTTGTGTAGATTAGGAAATTGTCAGCAGCTTTTGGGTCTGTGGAGAAAATCCTAATACCTTATAAGAACTTTGATTAGTCTCTCACTTAGAAGCTGGACGTCCTGTGTGGGCTTTACCAAACTGGGTTTTGTATAAAGAGAAGCTTTCTCAGGAACTTGAGTAGTTGGTGAAGGATTCAGAGTTTCCTGCCCTGACATGTTCACTTCCAGAGTTGCTTGTGAAGATAGGCAAACTTCGTCATCTTTTTGCAATGATGGGGAAGGAAGTGGACTTTCTTGTGTTAGTGAGGAAAGTCCGGGAGTTATTGGAGTTTGTGGCAATGTGCCTGTAGTCACTGGAACAAATGTAGACATTCCCAACTCATCTGGGAGAGAAGACAAATGGCTATGTGTGCACTGGTCAAACTTAGATGGTTTTAACTTTTCTTGGGAAGAAGCTGACTGTTGTATTGATTGTTGGCTATATGGTGAAGAAGCTAGAGTTCCCTGAGTAGACATGTAACGTTGGTCAGATAGAAAATGTGGGAGATCTTTGGATGCTGATAAAAATTCATGAGATCTTGTGCCATGTTATAAATGTCCTGTATTACCAGAAAAAAAATGACAAAGTCCCTGTAGGCCCTTGGAAAGATGGTGATGCACATGTGCAATACAAGAGTCCTAGCTTACTTTGGAAAGATACTGATGGCCCCAGAATGGGGAAGATGCTGAATGTTCTATAGACCCTGATTTGGATGAGAAAGAACCCACTGTACCTTGGAGAGAAATAGAATTTTCCCAGTGCCCTTGATTAGATAGGCTAGTTGGCTGATTCCTTAGAGTAGTTTGGAGAGGTTTATTAGCATCTGGTGCAGATGATGAAGGTTTCACTACACTTGGGGGAGATAACAAAAACTTTTGAATTCCTTGGTTAGAAGATAGTCTCAGAGTCTCTGAACCTTGGAACAAAAGAGAATATCTAGAAGCTTCCTGAAAAGAATTGAAATGTTTTTTTAAGTTCACAATCAGATTGCTCACATTTTAGGTGCCTTAATTAAAGTTCTCAGAAGTGTGGAAGTGTGGAGGTGGGCCTCTCGGTGCCCTCAATGTTAGTATTCCCGTTGGGCATGAAAAGTGTTTCCCAAATAAACACGGTCTCTCACCTGGTGTACATACAGGTCCAGCTTCCTAGGATACCACGGATGGGACTGTGCCCAGATGCCAGGGCTGGAGACAGTCGAGAAAATAATGGTAGAGGTGGATTCAGAGGATAGGTGGATAGGTAGATACATAGACGGAGGGAAGGGGACGGGGATGGGGCGGCAGAAAGAGACTGAGTCTGGCCTGTTGGGTGTTTTCTAATGTTTGTTGTTGTTTTTGCCTTGCCGGTTTGTGGGCAGAGGCACTCTCTCCATGGCCATGTGTTTCTTTTCCATGGGTCTTGGTTCCTTGGAGAGGGGGGGCTATGAAGGTCCCTGGCCAAGGGACTTGGATTCACCTGGACCTTTTAGGAAGGATGTCACGGAAAAGGACAGGGGTGGGTGTGTGCCGTAGGCATCCAAGTGCAACAAATGAGAAGAGCTCATTTCTCCCTTGGTATCTAGGTTGCCTGTCCCGGGTCTACTGGAATCTCTTGAGAGAGCTGTAAGTCCCCTCGCTGCCTAGGCCCATCCGCAGGTAGGTAGAGGGGTGTGCTGAGAGGATACATAGAGTTCCATGTCTGGGGGTGGGGGTCTTGGTGACTTTGGAGATAGGAGAGAATAGTTTCTTGAGAGGTGCCTGGTGGTTGCTGTGGGTTGTAGGTGGTGGTGTGGGGGATGTGGGCCTGTGGGGGAGAGGACAGATTGTGACAGAGCTGGAGGCAGTTCACAATGGTTGCCTGGCGATGCCTAGAAGATGGTGCTAGGATTGGGAGCCTGTCCAGGCTTTGGTAGGAAAGGAGGCATGTGGGATGGAATGTGTCCTCTTCCATGTGTCCTTGTGTCCACAACAGAATCCTGGGAGGCCTGCTATGTGGGAGGTTGCAGATGACCCCTAACATGCTAGCGTCCCAGCTGAGGCCACTGTGGGACCTCAGCCACCTGAAGCCACATGGCGGGTAGCTTTGGCATAAAGACCAAGGTTTCCTGTGGCTCTTCTCTCCCATCAGAACATGGGACCCATGGTAACATGGGCCTCGGGGCTCAGGCCGGCGGAACTGGAGCCCTCACGAATGCACACAGCTACCTGCCCATTGCCTTGTGTCCGTCCATCCCGTTGCTGCCTTCTGCTAGGTGGGAAGCGGGTCGTGGGTCTGGGGACCCACTCAGGTGGGTGGTGGTCTGCTCTGGGGCATCTGCCCATCTTCCGTGGGGGCCCTAATTCGCAGACTGGGCCCACCAGTCCCTAGGTGCTACCCTAGGAGCACAGGGTCAGCCTGAGAGGCAGGCCACTTCTTGGCTGGCCACCAGGACCTGGAAGCTTGGGTTTTGCCTAGGTTTAATTTCAGGTGTCAACAGACCCAAGGCCAAACTTGAAGCCATATTGTTCGTTCACACAGGGGGACAGGGTCATGGAAGGAGTTGCTGAACCCATGACAGGGGTAGGGGATGGCTCTCAGAATAGTTTGGCTGCACAGCTAGGTGGTGACCCTGGGCTCCAGGTTCCCAAGTCCACGAATTGGAATTTGATTCTGAGGCTCCTCCCCTGTGGTCCAAATTGGCATGCAATGGCTGTAGTGGCCTGCAGGCTGGCAAGCAGAGCACCCCGGAACCAAAGGCAGAGCCTTCAGGGGCTGGCCTAAGCACAAAGCCCAGTGTCTGCAGGCAGTGTGGTGGAGAAGTTTGAGGTTCCCGAAGCCCATCTCCGCAGGGAACTCCTCCACCCCTCAGGGTCCACAGGCCCTTGGGATCCCTTGCAAAAGGCCTAGGCACCCATCTCAGACCAGGCCTGGCACAGTGGGTTGGTTGGTGGCGGCCATCTTGGAGCTTGGCTAACTGGGCTTGGCTTTTTTTCTGTTCTGAAAGGGCAGAGGGCGTGTGCCCGCTACTGCCATCAAGTGGAGATGTTTTTGCCATTCCTGCTAGCAATTTCCCATGCTTCTGTGAACATGGCAGTGGACTGGCTAAAGGGCAGCTCCCCTAGTAGTGCTCCTAGTGCTACTAAGATGGTCCGCGGTAGTTTCCTTGACCCATGAGAGGTGAACCACATGGAGCACCAACGCCCAGTTTTCTGGGCACAGGGAGCACAGCCTCCCCAGTCCTGAGGCTGCCCTGTCAGTCAGGATCAGAGAACCTCGCTGCAGGGCATTCTGCATCCTGGGCCTTCTCCGGGTTCCTTTGGGGACATTGGGGTACCTGTCACCCCACGTCCTGTGCATAGGCCCGCCCTGGAAACCTCTAGCTCCTGGCTCAGCCCCTCCAGCAGCACACACAGCTCCTGCCTGAAACCACACACCGCCCAGCATCTCTGGCCAGGTGCTCAGGGTCTCAGGGCCAGGTAACCATTGTGACACAATGTCTGTTATCCATATAACTCCCTCCCTGCCATCCCCTCTCCTCCCTTTCTCTTTCTGCAGGGCTCTCCTTTCTTTCCTGTGCTTTCTCTGTGAAATGGCTTTTCCTTGAGCCGTGCTGGGCTTGCAATTCAGAAACCGGATCGGACAGAAGAGGTTTCTGATGCACAGCTAATTCCTCAGAACCCTACAAGGAGTCTGTGAGAAGGCACCCGCTACCAACACCATCATATACCACCTGGTTGTGCATACCTAGGGGGCCACGAGCTCAGTTCAGTTTGATGGCTCAGGGTGAATCCAAGTAGAAGTAGCCAGGTCAGGGTGTGGAATGGATGCTGCCGAAAAGAGGCCAGGCAGGCCTTTGGGTACCATCCAGGCCAGGTTGCACTACCCTTGCCCTCCAAGACAAACCCCCTCTCTTTGATAAGGGGTACCCACGCAGGTGGCATACACCTGTCTTCTTCTGCCAAGGACACCCTGAGTAATTCCCAAAAAGAAGTCACAGGTTCAAGGGTCCAAAGCCCCTTCTCCAACACTGGGCTGTCCAGGCATCAGCTCAGCTACAAGGATACTCAGAGAAGATATTAAATTAACAGAGGATACCACCGGGTTTCCTTGATCTTTGAAGTCTTGTGTGTGTGTCTGTGTGTGTTTGGATTATTCTTTATCCATGGCCAGGAGACAAGTACTGGGACAGGCCATAAGAAGTGACTCAGACATTACCATCCCTGATTCAAACTCTATTACAGACCTACAGTGTTGAAAATAGCTTGGTATTGGTATAAAAACAGAGAAGTCGACCAATGGAATCTAATAGAAAACCCGGATTCTAACCCTCAATCGTATGAACACCTGATTTTCGATAAAGGAGGTAAAAGTATACAATAGAAGAAAGAAAGCATCTTCAACAAACGGTGCTGGCACAACTGGATGTCCACCTGTAGAAGAATGAAAACAGACCCATATCTATCACCATGCACAAAACTCAAGTCCAAATGGATCAAAGACCTCAATATCAATCTGAACACAATGAACCTGATAGAAGAGAAAATGGGAAGTACTCTACAACATAGGGGCACAGGAGTTTGCTTCCTACGTATAACACCAGCATCAGAGACATTAAGGACAATATTGAATAAATATTGAATAAATACTGAAGCTTCTCCTGAAACGGAGAAGCTTCTTTAAAGGAAAGGACACTATCACTAAGACAAAAATGCAACCTACTGACAGGGAGAAGATCTTCAACAACCCCGCAACTGACCAAGGTCTGCTCTCCAAAATATATAAAGAACTCAAGAAACTAGACTTTAAAAAGTTAAGTAACCCAATTAAACAATGGGACACTAAACTGAACAGAGAATTCTCAAAAGAAGTTCAAATGGCCAAAAGACACTTAAGGTCATGCTCAACCTCCTTAGCGATCAGGGAAATGCAAATCAAAACAACATTGAGATACCATCTTACACCTGTCAGAATGGCTTAAATCAAAAACACCAATGATAGCCTTTGCTGGAGAGGTTGTGGAGTAAGGGGTACAGTAATCCATTGCTGGTGGGGATGCACACTTGTGCAACCACTTTGGAAAGCAGTGTGTCGGTTTCTCAGGAAATTCGGGATCAACCTACCCCAGGATCCAGCAATACAACTCTTGAAAATATACTCAAGAGATGCCCTATCATATTACAAAAGCATTTCTTCAACTATGTTCAGAGCAGTATTATTTGTAATAGCCAAAACCTGGAAACAACTTAGATGCCCCTAAATGAAGAATGGATGAAGTGTGGAATATATACATATTAGAGTACTACTCAGCAGAAATAAATGAATGACTTCACAAATTTTGCATGCAAATGGATGAAAATAGAAAACACTATCCTGAGTGAGGTAACCAAGACCCAAAAAGATGAACATGGGATGTACTCACTCATAATTGGTTTTGAGCCATAAGTAAAGGACATTGAGCCTATAATTTCTGATCCCAGAGAAGCTAAATAACAACGTGAACCTAAAGAAAAACATATAGTTATACTCCTGGAAATTGGAAGTAGACAAGATTGCCAGGGGAAAATTAAGAACTTGGGGGTGGGGTTGGATGGGGGAAAGGGGAAATGGGAAAAGTTAGAAGGGGATAATGGAGGGTGCTTGGGGGAATGGGATGGTTGGGGTAAAGGAAGGGTGTATATGGGAGCAGGGAAGTATATATCTTAATTAACGAAGCCATCTTAGTGTTGGCAAGAGACTTGACTCTAGAGGGATTCCCAGGTATCCAGGGAGATGTCCCCAGTTAGTTCTTTGGGCATCAGAGGAGAGGGAACCTGAAATGGCCCTATCCTATAGCCATAATGATGAATATCTTGCATATCACCATAGAACCTTCTTCTGGTGATGAATGGAGATAGAGATAGAGACCCACAGTGGAGCACTTGACTGAGCTCCCAAGGTCCAATAAACTAAGCAGAAGGAGGGAGAACATGAGCAAGGAACTCAGGATCGCAAGGGGTGCACCCACCCACTGAGACAGTGGGTCTGATCTATTGGGAGCTCACCTAAGCCCAAAAAATACTTTACCCAACAAACAGCAGGAAGCAGTTTGGAGAAAGCAAAACAAAATTCCCAAAATGATTCTTTTATAAATACTTATTTTCATTTTAAAATGATTGTTTATGAATGGTTAATGTTCACAGTAAATTTCCAAAAAAAAAAAAAAAATAAGAGGATGCAACATAGGAATAAATACTTTTTATTGGTATGGACTTTGGTTTGTTGGTACAAATTTAGGGTCAACTTTGTTACACACACATATATAAAATCTTGCAGAAGGTATTATGTTTATACACCTTACTTAAAAATGTAATGTATAATTTAAAATTATGGATTAATAGATATTCATCTATAAGTCAAACTGTAGTCATGTCATTTTGGCTTCCTGGATGTACACAGATATATTTCAGATGTATATGCATTCTTCCAACCTTTCAAATACCTACAGAATATGGCATTTAAAATATTTTAAGAACTTAGACCTTTCTCAACAATGAAAGTTATCTGCTTCTGGCAGCACCAATTACTTCAGAGAGGTTGATGGGCATTGAAGAAACTCAGTATGGAATTTGCCTTCAAGGTAACAGGGCTATCCATTACTCAAAGAAGCTGCTCTTGCCTGGATTGCTTTATAGAATGCTATATGAACTTCACATGCAGGACCTACAGAAAAGTGACTACTGAACTTTCCAAAAGATGGGATGGTCCTTTAGAGTTCCTGCTTCATCAAAGAGTCGGCCAGACAGTCCACAGGACACAGAAGATGACTGACAAACGGTCAATTTAGACAAAATAGTCTTTCAAATTTCCTCTTTCATGGAAATGTCTGCCAGATACTATGGGCTTGTAGACTGAAAATGGATGGACAAATGTTACAAACTTTTGGTGACTTTCCAGGCAACTAAATGTCTCTCTCAATTCTAGAGTTTTAGAAGATGCTTATAATGCACTTTCTAATTACTTAGGTACTATTGTATCCTTCTAGAATCTTTGATGGAGTTGAAGATAGACAGTTACAATTTTTCCTAATTATGATTAAAGATAAGTTAGATATGAAACTTCCCAGATACAAATAGATTAAATATCGTAACTGTACTTCTTTCTTGATAATTGTTTTTTATGTGAAATTTTACTATGTTAAATTTAAAGTCTTCCTTTTGATTTAGATAGAAAACAGGTGATGATGTGAGATGTCCTTCTATATCTTTGTCGCTTTTATTGGTTAATGAAAAAAGTGGTTTTGGCCAATGAATTAACAGAGTAAAGTCAGGTAGAAAATTCAAACAGAGATACAAAGAGAGAGTGGATAGAGTTAGGGAGATGCAATGTAGTTGCTGAAGGAGAAAGACACTAAAACAGTACTAGTAGGCCACAGCCTTATGGTAATACATAGATTAATAGAAATGGGTTAATTTAAGATACAGAAGAACTAGGTAGGAATGCACCTAAGCTGTTAGCCAAGCAGTGTTGTAATTAACATATTTTTGTGTGGTTGTTCATGTCTGGGCAACTGGGAACAAAAGAGCAGTCTCTGCTACAATTTATTTTTATTTCTTTTCATATTAATTATTTCATGAGATACAAGAAAATAATCCTATTACAAATTTTAAAATATATAAATCAAATTTTATCCAACACTACAAAATTGCAGTGGAAAAGTTATCAAATATGATTTATTGAATGGATCTTTTCATGATTTGATATTAGGTAATCAAGAAAAAGATTTTTCTCTCTGTAGACTGGAGGACCAGTCTTTTTTTGCTTCTTAGATATTATATTATTACAGCATTTTATCCATATTTTTGCTACCTCCAAACCCTCCAATTGACCTTTACTTACTCTTATTCAAACACAGGGCCTCTTTTTTCATTAATTGTTATTGCACTCATGTATATATGTGTATATTCTTAAATACATGAATATAACCTGATCAGTCTATATATTATTATTTGTGCATATGTTTTCAGGGCTGGCCATTTGCTAAACATGAAGTGAACATGGAAAACAATAAGATCTTCCTATATTCCCATGAGACCTCCACGTTTCAGTAAAAATTACAGGAAACTAAGGAATGTTGCGAGTAGGAGAAATAGTAGTTCTAAGTTCAGAGCACAACAATGGGTGATCCAATATCAAATGATCAACCCTGGGAGTTTTCAATCCACAAAAATGAAAGCCTATGGGAAATAGGGACCCATGACCTATCCTGTCCAAAGAAGAAAGCTCGGAAGTTCCTTTTGAGAAAGCAAGTGTGAATCTGTGTTGCCAGAATATAAACGCTGAGATATAATGTCCTTGGATGATAATAATAGCAATAGATATAATTATTTGATGTGCTTGTTAAGTTGTAAACAGTATCTGGCTTCTACTATTTTCCTGTTCATTCATAAATGACACTGAATCTTTTAGATAGTACCAAACACATTCACGAGACTATGTTATCCCGCATGCTAGATATCCCAAGAAATAATCTATCACACCCAGCAGTGTGACATACTGGTATCCCAGATGTCTCTCAATCTAATCAAGTTAACAAGATTATATCCATCAAAAGATCCTTAATTCCTTAGTTATTGAGGAATCAATGTACTCATCATGCATCTATCCCATATATAATCTAATTGTTCACATGTTATCAGATGGTTTCAACTCATCCTTGAGACTGTATGTTACTGTCTTTTTTCTCAATCCTACTCTGATTACATTCAAGATCTCATAACATCTTGTACACATTTCAATAAATTTCACTGCATTGAAACTGCCTTTTGATTTTTATTCTATTAAACTGTGAACTATAGGTACAGTGCCTATATTGAATTCCTCATTATCCTCTGCTCTAAAAAGACATTTAACCTGTAATTCTGACAAATTTTCATTTCCATGATATAGGCATTTATCCAAATTCCTTAAATAAACCCTTCTCAGTGACATTTGTTTATAGATAATGGTCATATTAAGAGAATTAAATACTTCTTTCCATGCCTATTAACGTCATTTTATTTTTCTAGAAAACTTACAGAGCAAATATATGGTAAAGAAAACCAGCAGAGGATGTGCTTTAAAACTCACCCCACAAATGTGGTTCAAGAATGAAAAAATATCTCATCCATGATCATACGAATTCTTTTTTTTTATCCTTTAGCTATTTATTCTGTATGATCTCATTTGTTATTTTTTTTAAATATAATTTTTTATTGAAAAAAAAATTTCCGCCTCCTCCCCGCCTCCCATTTCCCTCCCCGTCTCCCTTTTCCCCCCTCCTCC
>NW_026068383.1:47573-51949 GCF_014885135.2 Alexandromys fortis | reverse complement strand
AAAACACAATGTACATAATCCAGACTCTCTGTGAATTTTCCATTTTTACGTGGCTTATTTTTCTTTATTTCTCTTAATCTATAACTATCTGTACTTCTGTACTCTGTCTCTTTAAAGACTTTACCTTTTTTTAAAGCATTAACTTTATTATCTATATTCTTTTTCTTCTTTCTCCCAAGCCTACGTACATTCATCCAACAGTGTCTGAATCTGTTTTATTGTGAATCTGTAATTTTTTCATTATCCAGGAGCATTTCTTAAAATGTTAAGCACTTCTTAAAAACTTAAGTTGCATCATGTACAGGTAATACGGCACCGCCTGTGTCCTGCCCAGTCTAAACCTTAACTGCACTGTTAGTATGGCAATTACGGTAGTTCCTGCCTGAAGTCACCACAGTTTAGCATGGAGCAGCCCCTCCTGCCTCAGATCCATTTGGTGCCCCTGAACCACTCACAGTTCCAGGCACACAGCAAGTCCACATTGGCGTAGCAATCAGCAGTTTAACTCTGAGACTGAGCGTGCAACACAGAAACTCTTTTCATCCAAGTTACAGCCAAATCTGACACGCAGAGCACTGCCCAGACTGAAAATGCGTCTCTGTATGGTGGCAGGAATCCGCCATGCTCTTCCGCCTGCCTAAGCCTGATTCGGCCTTCTGCCCAGGTGCAGGCGGGGAGCGCTGAGCCATTGGCACTGTCTCAGAGCACTCTCCTCCGATCCCAAGCGGGAACACAAACATCCAGTCCCATAAAAGCCTTGAAATGCTTTAAAGCCAGAGTTCACGCTGGCAGCACAGTCCCCAGGAAGCAGTGCTTTAAAATGACGCAGCTTTTTTTCTGCTGCTGTTGCTGAATCAGGAAATTTCTCTACAGCACGCCACCAACAAACAACAAAAATCTGTGTTAAACTCTCTCTCCCTTATTTTTACGCCTTCTCAGGTTTTCAAGTGGATTTAGCCCATCACGTCTGGGCGCCGTCTGTTACATTATGAGCGGCAGGGCTGCGTTCCGACAGCCCTGGCTCCCACATGGCAGGCTTATGCCCGAAATAATTACACGGTAACTGTATTCTTTCAAACACTGCCTGGCCCGGCTAGTTCCAGCTTCTTATTGGCTAGCTCTTACATATTGTTCTAACCCATGTCTAATATTCTATGTAGCCCACGAGCTGGCTTACCAGGGAGGATCTTAACCTGCGTCTGTCTGGAGTGGGAGAATCATGGCGACTCCTCGACTCAGCTTCTTTTTCCCAGCATTCTGTTCTGTTTACTCCACCTACCTAAGGGTTGGCCTATCAAATGGGCCTAGGCAGTTTCTTTATTAATAAGAGATCACTCCCACATCACACACGACAATGGCTTACCAGGTAAAATTAAAAGCATGTCGCTCCATGGAGTTTCTCTGACTTTTTTCCCAGCAGGCCATTTAGTTTTCCCCACCTACCTAAGTTCTACCCTATCAACAGGCCAAGGCACTTTCTTTATTAACCAAGAAAAGCAACACACAGAGAGAGAAGGACCTCGCACACCAGGATTAGTACACTGGTGTTGGATAATTGTCTATATTCTGTCAATCATCTTTTAAATAAACGCTGATTGGCCAGGTAGGAAGTATAGGTGGGTCAACCAGACAGGAAGTACAGGCAGGCTGATGAGAACAGGAGTATTCTGGAAAGAAGGAAGCTCTTGCTCCCATTCCTGTCCAGACTCTGAAGAAGCAAAATGTGCGCCGCCCCACTGAGAAAGGTACCAAGCCATATGGCTAACATAGATAAGAATAATGGGTTAATATAAGTTACAAGAGTTAACAAGAAGCCCGAGCTAATGGGCCAATCAGTTTTATAATTTAAAGAGATCTCTGTGTGATTTTCTTTGGCATTTCCTGGCTATGGGGAACTGGGCAGGACATAAGCACCAATAAGCCAGCCCTTGTGTTACAGAATGGCACCCAACTGGATGACTGCATCCACAGAAAGCCTGAGAAAGCTTGGGAAAGAATAAAGCATGTTTCCTTGGTAGCAGCAATTTCCCGGGACTGCTCTGCTTGCTAGAGGCAAGCAAGTGCTCTCATCTAAGAGAATCTTCTGACTCAGCTTTAGGTGCAAAACCCTGCAGCTCTTTTAAGAGGTCCTAGCAATAAACACTTAAATGGTGTTGAAAAGCTGAACACATGCTTTTCGGTTTTCAGTAACAGGAAAAAAAGCTGCACCACTTTAAAATGCTGGATTTCTGGGCTGCCATGCCAGGGCAAACTCTGACTCTTTCAGGCAGGCAGTCGGACTATGGAGGATTTGAGTGTGGTCTCTGAGCAGAATGCTGCACTTTCTTGTTAGCAGGGACTTGAAATGCCATAGAGTTCTGGCAGTGAACAAGGCTCTGGCCGGTACCTTTGCCATGAGGGTGAAATCTTAGAAAGCTAAGAAATGGGCTGGATCCAGCTGTCAAAACCACGGCTTTAATCCTATCCATAAAAACTCACATGGTCAGAAAAAGAGAGATATACAGTAAAGAGAGATTCAAAGATGAAGAAAACTTCTAAATAGTTTACAGTGTGTTAAAATATATGCAGGCTAAAGGTTAAAGTCCTTAAAAATAATAAAGAAAGAAAGAGAGTAGTAGGATTTGGTGGTACACACCTTTAATCCCAATGCCTGGGAGGCAGAGACAGATAGATCTCTGTGAGGTCAAGGACAGCCTGGTCTACAGAGTTATTCCAGGACAAAGATATACAGAGTCTGTCTCAAAAAGTAAAAGTAAAAATAAAAGAAATAGAGGCTAAAATAAAGGCACACAAGTATGGAAAATAGACAGAGAATCTTGATACTGTATGTTATTACGTTCCTTTAAATTGTTTGAATGCTGAAGAAGGAACACAAGCTGCTAAAAGATATTTGCTTATAAATGCTGCTGAATTTATACAAGATAGGTATTTTGAAAATACTTTGACTTCAAAATTGAAGTCAAAAGGTATGTTACTTTGGAGAAGAGATTTTGTTTTTGTTTCCACAGGAAATGAGAGGCTGTGGATTCATTCTGAGTTAAGAAAAATCAGGTTAAATCAAGGAAGACCACCTGAGAAATTTCCGGTGAGAACAGTTGGCCCAGATGTTTGAGTTCTACATTAGGAAAAGATTCAAGATGCTGCCTGAAATGATCAAGCCTCACAGGATGGACTTGTTCATAACTCTAAATTTTCTTTAGGTCCCCATAAGATTATCAGTGCTCCCAGCCAGCCTGGAATACTATGCCCACAATCCCAAAATATGGACTATGGATATCTTCCTTTGTTTAAAAAAAGAGGGGGGAAATGGTGTGGGATAATTGTCTGTATTCTGTAAATCATCTTTTAAATAAACGCTGATTGGCCAGGTAGGCAGTATAGGTGGGTAAACCAGACAGGAAGCAGAGGTGGGGTGATAAAAATAGGAGGATTCTGGAAAGAAGGAAGCTCTTCCTTCCACTCCTGCCCAGACTCTGAAGAAGCAATATGTGAGCTGCCCATCTGTGAAAGGTACCAAGCCATGTGGCTAACATAGATAAGAATAATGTGTTAATATAAGCTACAAGAGTTAACAAGAAGCCTGAGCTAATGTGCCAACTAGTTTTATAACATATGGAGATTTCTGTGTGATTTTCTTTGGAGCTTGCCAGCTTTGGGGAACTGGGCAGGACATAAACCCCAACAATCCAGCCCTCATGTTACAGTACTAAATAAGGACAAATATAAGGTATTGTATTGGCTACATATTTAATATGTGCATACATGTATGTAGCTACATATTTATTCAAACTTTTCATTTTAAGGATATACTCCATTAGACCCTACTGAAAATTTCAGGTTTAGACTTATGTACAACATTTTTTTCAGAGAAAGGTATAATTTACTCTGAGTTAAAGGACAGCAAATTATCCAAGGAATATTTTCTAAGAATTTGGTTTTAAGAAAAAGGAAAGATTCTGTCTTATCTAACCAATGACTGCATCAGTGATCTATGATGCTTAGGTTCTTTTGGCTTTGTTTTTCTCATAGCTAGGGATCATATACAGGACTTTGTGCACAAAAACATGTAGCTATGACAATAATTTATGCTCAGAGACCAGAGTAGTTTTTGATTAGTAATTTTGAGCTCTAAATTTCTAGAAAAGAAGAATGACTTCAAAACTTAGTTAAACACAAGAAATAAATACATGAAATAATGTGTAATTCTTTGTGCCCAAGAAATAAATACATGAAATAATGTGTAATTCCAGTTTTAGTGTCTTATAATAGTTCATCACACAGACCAGGAAAGAAATTTTATAACCATCCTTAATTAGAATCAATATATGGATTAAAAAGCCAATTTTGCCAATTCCATGGCTCTTTCTAGTGTTGGC